>NC_138185.1:16951472-17057210 GCF_964194105.1 Spermophilus citellus
ATCTGGAGCTGCTGGAATAAGTGGGGAGGGTCTCTTGAGAAGATGTTCTCAAAGGAAGATGGTAAGCCAGGTACACAGGGCTTCAAATGCCAAGATGAGGAGTTTAGAGTATACTAAATAGTTGGACTGGATAGACACCAAGTACCTGAAGAGGGACAGTGGTATATGATTAGGAAGATCAATGGGTGAACTGATTAATTGACCAAATCAATTAGAGGCAAAGAGACCAGTTGAGTCGAGGCAAAAGGTAGGGAAGTGCCTAACCTAGGCATTAGCAGTCCAAGGGTAAAAGATGGGCAGCGGGGGAACACTGCCAAGGTCACGACCATCGGGCTTGTTGAGTAGAGGAGGAGAGTGAGAACTAAGATGGTAGGAACTAAGGATGAGCCCTAAATTCAGATTCTGGCTACCTGAGAGATGGTGCAACCCCTTAGTCAAGAAAGAAATGAAGGAGGAGATACACCAGGCTTGTAGGTGTTGGGGCTGAGTTGCATTTTGGACATGTCAATTGCAGCTGAGTTGGGACCTCTGAACGGAAACAGATCTCTACAGAGCTCTAGGTTTGAAAACCTAAAGCTGGGGAAGGGGGGATAGCTGAAGTGACAACAGTGTTTCCCTATGGAAGAAGTTGTGCCAATTCCTTGAGAACTAAGGAGCTTATCCCTCCAGAGGGTTGCTCATCTGTCTCTCCTCTTTCCCATCCAGCGTTTATCAGCTGGTGGTCAAGGAGGAGCGACTTCAGAAGTCCCGGAGGGCGGCTGACATCATCGAGTGCTTCTCGGTCCCTGTGAGCTACAGGAATGCCTCCAGCCTGGATTCTCTGCACTACTTTGCTGCTGAACTGAAGCCTGCCAACCTGCCTGTCACTCAGCCGTTTACAGTGGGTGACAACAAGACATACAATGGCTACTGGAACCCTCCTCTCTCCCCACTGAAAAGCTACAGCATCTACTTCCAGGCACTCAGCAAAGCAAACGGAGTAAGTCTGGCCACAAAGAGGCCATTTCTTGCCTTGTTTGGGTTTCCCATTCTCCCATGAGAGGTTCAGCAAAGCTGAGTAGAGGTTGACAAACTGGGGGTCAAATCCAGACCTATGCTTTTGGGGGTTTTCGATAAAGTTGTTTTTAAATACAGCTGAGCCTGTTCCTTTGCATTTTCTCAATGGCTATGCCAATGTTTGATAGTAAGGTTGAGCAAGTGCAATAGAGACTGTGCACCCCAGAAAGCCTAGAACATTTATTCTGCTGCTCTTTATGGAAATCATTTGCAGCCTCCTCTATTAGAGTATGGAGAAGGTGCTGCACTTGAGCAAATCACATGGTCTTCCTGAGCCTGAACTTCCTTATCTATAGTAGTAATAACTAGCAAGCTACCTTGGTATGAATGCACTTGCATGTTTTAGTTCACCTGTGAATACTATTCCCTTGACATTACCATTAGTCTCGTTTGAAAATAGTTTTTCTCCCAGTAACAAGGTAACTGTTTTGATGTCAAATATTTCTTTGATCAAGTAGTGGTCTAGTCATAAAAATAACTACAGGATTAGAAAGGATCCTAAAAATTATTGAGCACGCGCACACACACACGCACGCACACATACACACACACACACTCAATAGAGCTTCAGTCACTATTACAGTGTGACAGTTAACTGGTATTAGTGCTTATTTTTGAGTACCTGAAAGTATAGATACTTTACTTTGTTGATCTTTGGGGTGGTTTTAAGGACTATGGCTCCAAGAAAGCTTTGTCATATACATCCTTAAATATCTCTTTGATTATGGCACCCACATATTGCTCTTGGTCTACACTCTTAGGGGTCTATAGAAATAATGTGGTCCCCTTCTTAATTGCTGTTTCTTTCACTGCAGATCCTTTCTACCATCTGCCTTCTCTAAAAGCACACCTATCTGTTTTTTTTTTTTTTCTGCAAGCACAATATATTTGGTCCTTCTTGTACCATGAGCTGGTATTTGTCATCTGGGATCCTTTTATGAACACATGATATATTTCCAGAATTCATTCAATAAACAAGCCCTGTGGTTCACACTGTGGTTATTATGTGCCTTCCAGGAGCTTATAGAAATGGAAGGAAGCCTGGCATATGCCATGTTATGCAATATAGGTGCGGAAGGCAGACATTCACCAAGAAAGAAAGATCAAGACCAAAGCGAGATTAGGTGAAGTGTATGGTGAACGATCTGTCCGTGCTCTGGGTGGCCAAGGTAGAGTTGAGTCTGTCAGTGGCAGTCATCGCCTGGGACAAAACCTGGACTGAGGAGCTAATTAACATTTAGAATGTCTACATGCTCATTTAAATTCCACTTTGGTATTTCAGTTTTGCATTTATTACTGGTCCAAGCAACACTCCTCACAGAGAATATAAAACTACAAAGAGAAGCTGCCAGACTGCCTTCCACCTGTCCATCTGGTCCTCCCTCTGCATGAAGCACTCTGATGTATTGAGTAGGCAGACACAAAGATGGGAGGGAGCATCTGGGGGCCCATCTTCTTCTTAGAGCTCTGTGCCCTCATTTCAGCACAGCTCTCTGTTAAGTAGATTTCTCTGCCCTCGGCACAAATCAAGAGATAGGGTTAGGTTTTCCAAGCTGGGAAGAGCCCCATGGATCCTTTTCCACATTCCCACCAAGATAATCATGAAACCAAGCAATAGATCCAAGTCTGCAGAACCCAACACAATGGTCTCCTAGAAGGAATTTCCCCAACCCAAGCATGGTTGTCCCTGAGCAGAACAGGGGTGACACAGGACATTGATTGGAAGCTTTGTTTCCCAGTCATCATAGCATAGACCCTCTTTTTAAGACACAGGGTTTTGCCAATGAGAAAAAAAGAAGTGATCCACTCTGAAATTGCCTTGTCTTAGAAGTTGTTTCTATTCCTGCTTCCAAGAGGAGCCAGGCCATTTAATGACTGACATCTCCTATCCCAGGTCATGCATACTCTCATTTTGGAACTAGGATTCCCAGTAATGACAAGCAGGCAAGAAGGAAATTGAAGGAATGCTTATGCAGAGTGTCAGGGGTCTGCAGTTGGCCTCATGGGAACAGAAAGAGAAAGAACAGTCGGATCTGGGCACTCAATGTTGTATTTTCTGGCAAGGAGAAATCACACATTGCTTCAAATTACTGTCTTTTATTATTATGTTTTACTGAAAAGAGTTGGGTGAAAAGGTCAAAGGAAGGTAGAGAGCAGCCATGCTTACCGTAGCAAATCTCTGGCTGGCTCCTCAGATTTCTCTCTCATAGAAGGCAGCAGACATTGGAGGATTTTTTAGAGAAAATGTTGTAACCCACAAATTCCTGATCGGCCAAGATGTTGTTCTTGTGCAAATACATCAGAAAGACATTCTTGGTAACCAGAGGCTCCCACATGCCCTACTCCTAATAAGTCATTTAAAGAGCAATTGACCAAGCAATGAATCAAAATAAAGAAATCAAGAATAGACAAATATGGAGCTAAAAGATCCACAGTGAACATGAAACTAATTAGACATTACATTAACGCTAAATAATTGCTCTAAATATGTTCCAAAACAGAAGGTTAATGTAAAAAATAATTACTTAAAGACATAATGGAAAAATGAACAATTGTGATTTGGGTTCATAATTCACTACTATGTCAACCAAAACTGAGAAAGGGTTGGAGGATTGAAGTGTGAATCAAAAATCTGCTAATTTTCTTCTTTTGGACAAAAGGGAACAAATAACTATTATTTTATTTTTGACAAAGAAGATGTTTAAAAGTAATTTTTAACCTCATTATTATTATATACTAGTAATACACAATATTGAAGTTCATTTTGACATAATCATGCATGCATGGATTATGAATTGTAATTTTAAACACAAGGTTGGACTTTCAATTAATAATAGAAAAGCCAAAAAACAATCTACAAAGAAAAACAGGGACAACAAAGGACACTATCAGTGAACATGAAAATCAGAAACTCTAAGACAAAAGACAAAAACTCTAGATTAGACAGGGGAAAGAGTGGTGTTCTTTTCCCCTTCTTAAAAAAAAATAGTTCAAGTAAAACTCAGAATTTTGCAAACTTATATAACTAATAGATTAAAAAGCAAGACTGGTGCAGTTCTATACCACTGAAACAAATGAAAGGAAAACAAAAAAGAACATTTTTTTGCAGAGAATTGTGGGACAGATGGAATAATTTACTCCCCACCAATTTCACCCCTCTATATCCTACCTACAACATTTATGCAGGACATAGTAAGGGAATTTTAGGATCCAGATGTTCCCACCAAGATATGCATGAAATCAAGCAGCCAACCAAGTCTACAGAACTCAAGACAAAGTTGTTCTAGAGTAAATTTCCCCAACCCAAGCACAGAGAGGAGTGACCTCAGCAGAACAAGAGTGACACGGGACATCAATTAGAGGTTTTACTCCCCAGACATCAGACAACAGTCTCCCCCTCTTTATTCTGTGGATATTAAAGATAATTTGTCAGCTTAGCACAGTGGCTGTAAATTCAGCCTTTACAATCAGACTGCCTATGTACAAAAAACCGGTAGCTTTGTGGCTTTAATTAATCTATTAAAAGAGTTAGATATGATTGATTAATTAAAGGCACATATATCAAGCACCCGATGCACATCAGAAAGGCATTTGACTAAGCTCAGGAAATACATCATAAGGCAAAGAGAAAAAGCTCTCTGCACACATAGTGTTTGCATTCTAGCGGGGAACAGACCCCAAATAAATAAATAAATAAGTGAAATAATGTCAAATCATTTATCATTAGGTTTGAGAGTGTGGAAGTCACTCATTAAAGGCTAGCTATCCTTGCACGAGGACAAAGACATTTTGTAAACTCTATAGTGATCTATGAATATTAAGTATTTTTATTCAGCCCTAGGAATGCTGTAGAGAATTTAAGTCTGACATGCATGATAAGATACAGTTCTCAGAGTCCTTTCAGGTATTTCATGAACTAAGTTGTTCACAGGCCATTGTGTTGAAAATGTTTTCATATTAGCAATCTTGTAGTTGCGCACTGATGCATTTTACTGAGGACCAGGTAGCCCGTTGATGGGAGTACTGTGCTTGCTACTGAATTTTCAGCACCTGTGTTTCTTATGAATCAGACCATATTAGAACAGGTTGTTTTAGATATAGCTCTATTATACACCTATAGCACCTTAGAGTTGGATGGACTTTGAAGTGCCATCTAATCTAGACAAGAATGGCGGCGGGGGTGAGGGGCGCGGAAGAAATCTTTTTTTTTTTTTTTTTTTTTTTTTAAAGAGAGAGTGAGAGAGGAGGGAGAGAGAGAGAGAGAGAGAATCTTCAATATTTATTTTTTAGTTCTCGGCGGACACAACATCTTTGTTGGTATGTGGTGCTGAGGATCGAACCCGGGCCGCACGCATGCCAGGCGAGCACGCTACCGCTTGAGCCACATCCCCAGCCCAACGGAAGAAATCTTACAGAAATCTTTCTTGGCTAGGATTCAGCTTGATTGCTGCAATTCTCTAGAGTGAAAGGGAGTTGATTCCTTTGTGGAGCAGGTAAAATTATTAGGGTTTTTTTTCCCCTTATATAAAACCAAATTTTGTCTCTTTAACTCTCCCCTCTTGGCCACTTGTATTGATTTGAACAAATCAAATCTTTCTTTGCTGCCTCAACCTTTCTGAGATGATAGGACAGTAACAGCCACCCACCTTTGGCCACCAAGCCATTTCACTGATATTTAACATGCAATGCTTTCCTTTATTTCTCACATGGCATGGTGATCTCTAGATCTTTCATCCTGTTTACACTGTTCTCTGATAGACTGACTTGTTTTATTTCAATGTTCTCCTTACAAAGGGTTCCCAAACCTACACTGTGTTTCAGGTACAGCAGGCTGTGCTGTCTACATCACAGCTATCCCTCCTGTCTTGAACGTTTCCTGAGACATTGATTGTCAAGCATTTCAAGATGTGTTTTCCACTTTGGGGCCTTAACGCAAGCTGTCATTTTACCTGAATCGCTCTTTTCTTCATTGTTTGCAAAACTATTACCTTCTTCGTTTTTAGCCCTCAGTTTCAATGTCACCTCCTCTGAGAAATTCCCGATCTTATTACCTAAGATCCAGCTCTGGTACTCAGCCCCTTCTTTTTCTTTATAACACTGGACATATTTTAATGGCACATATTTATGTGTACTGTAGGCATCTGTCACCGCACTAAGGAACTCTGTTTATTGTCGATACTTGTTCATTGTTTGCTTGTTGTTGTATCCTCTATGCTATGTTGGATGGACTTTGAAGTCCGTCCACACAGTAGATACTCAATAACCCTTTGTTGGATGGCAGTGGATATTGATCAGACTGAATGAATGAAGGCAGAATGAGGGTGTGAGCTATTTCATTTCTGTGAGTCTCAGTTTCCTCACTTATAAACTGAAATAGTGATCCATACTTCACACAGTCATTTGAGGATTAAATACGAAAAGCTCTTGCATGGTAAAAGGCACCCAATAAATGTCAGTACTGTCTGAATTTCCATTCACCTCTGAATGAGGGTTGTGGTTCTGAGCCAGTTCACCACCACAGATGAACCCTCAAGGACTTTCCTTTCATTGTAGTAATAAGACTCCCCAACCCCTGATGTCTCATTTGCCAAGCTCCAGGAACCTGGGCAGCTTGATTTCCTCCAGATCTTCCAAATGGTACCCAGAGTAGCTGTCATAGTTATAAACAGCAGGTGGGTGCAGTTTTGTATTGTTTCTCTCCCACTCTTCCCAGAATGAGGTCTGCTGAATCCACTGTTCTCTGCATCCCCACCACCATTAGCCATGATTGTGAAGTTGAAAGGACCATAATTAACGGTTGGATGCAAAACAAGTGTGGTGAATTCATGCAAATCTCCATCAGAAGCCACCTTTTGTTGGGCAATGCTGTTATGCATGTTCTATTTATGCAGAGGAAAAAACTCTTTCCTTGCCATATCCTTTTCATCCTGCAGGGGTACGTTTAACCTGGCCGATGCCTCTGCCAAGCACTGAGCTAAATAAGAGAAGTGGGGAGTAGAAGGGTGATTGTTCTCATTCTCTGACTTCCTCTTCCAGCTCTTGAACTCAATTGCCTCTTGAGAGCAGTTGGAAGCCAGATGCTGTGTTGAATGGGCCGCCATGTTTGCAGTAAAATCACGTTATAATAGTTGGGATCATCTAGGTAGGGCTGGGTTAGGGATAATTCTGTGTCTCTGACTGAATTGGAAGAAATTATGTTAAGTGGTGCCCAGGCACTGTGAAAAGAACGTTTGCACATGGATGGGTTTCACATGGCATGGTGGGATGCAAAGAACTGAGAGCTGAACATCAGACCAGATTTGGTTTTGAGTGACGATTGTTGCCAACACTATGGACTTGAACAGTTTACTTAACATCTCAAGATGTGTAGTGTGATTAATGATCTGCATCTCGAAAGCTTGATGGAGAGTGAAGGAGACAATGTATAAAAGCTTTGGGTGTTGCTTTTTCCTTTAGCTGCTCTCCTGAGTTTCCTCTCTGGAGGGAGGGGCAGGCTGTAGCATCCTTACCTGGCTTATTCCAGTCTGCCCAGTAGACTTCTCTCATACCTCCCTAACTCTGGAGAACCTCAGGACTCACATCTACATCCCAGCTACTGACTACCCTAACTCAAGAATGATGCATCCCAGGTTTTATTCCTCTTAGTTAAACTTCTTGCACACATTTTTCAAGCCTGACATCTGCTTCTGTCTTCTCTTTTGAAATAATTGATCTTATCTCTAGGGCAGGATATTGCCCTTCCTACCCTATTTTCTTATTTATGATTATTATGTCACATACAAGAAACTCAGAGGAGCATAGAATGAGGAGGTATGGGAGATTCAAGTTCAAGTGGGTTAGAGTCAAGACCACACAGGTAACCATGTGGCAGACTAGGTTCTAGATAGTCCATCAGGGAGCTTATGAGAAAACTCTCATCATGGTGAGGATAAACTAAATGATTCTACAGTAACAAACAATGACAAAATCTCAGTGAATTGCCAGAAAGAAATATTGTTCAATTCTACTATGGATTCAAAAGGGGTCAACAAAGGGATATGTTCTCATAGTTACTCAAGGCTACGGATGGCCCATCTTGATAGAATCACTAAGTCAGAGAAAGAGGAATATGGTGCATAAGCACTGGCTCTAAGTTTCCACACAATCTGGGCATGGTGGTGCATACCCATAATCCCAGCCACTTGGAAGGCTGAGGCAGGAGGATCACAAGTGAGACCCTCAGCAAATTAGTGAGACCCTGTCTCAAAACAAATACAGAATGAAAAGGGTTGGGGATGTAGCTCAGTGGTAAAGCATCCCTGGATTCAATCCCCAGAGCCAACTAATTACTTAATTAAAGAAAACTTGTCATGCAAAATGCTATACAGAACTTTCATAATCCACTGGCCAATGACAACCATGTGACCATGCTTGACTAGAAGATGAAAGAAGCCATGCCTTCTGGCCCCATTCCTAGAACTGGAATATTGGAAACATCCCTAACGACCACCAGACTTGCCTTTAAATCCCTTGATACCCAGACCTATCATAAATTCTGAGGACTGTCTTTCACTGAAGACTTGCTGTGTCTCAGACACTAAGCAAGCTAATTTCTCCTACTCTACTTCCTGCCTTGGTCTCACTACGTGCCTCCATTTCTGATAGTGGATGGATAGATTGTCAGAAGCCCCCTGGAGTCTCATGGAGTTGGTTCCTGCACACTGATAGAGAGATGAGACTTTCAGCTTATTCTCTGGGAGGTCTTGTAAAGAAAGGTCTGATACTCACCACACCGCTGTTCCACTCTGGAGGGTGAGGCTCCCCGCATACTGCCATGCTGGGTGGTGAGAGGCCTCAGAAATCCTCATATGTACCTCACCCAGCAGCAATGAACCCAGGTAATAGAAAGCCAAGAATCCAAGACCCCCTCTTACCTTCTGCCGACTTGACACCATAGTCCTACATCAGGAACCCATCTCTGGATTTTATTAACTCTGCAGCAGTCCTTTAGAAGTGTAGAGCAGTTCTGAACTGGGCATTTGGAACCAAAGGTTAGCATCGTAAACTTTCTGTAGCTGCTCTGGAAAGACTGGGTGTGTATTGGCCCCCTCCTCGTTCTTGTCTGTGAGCTTCATGCCCTACCTACCTGCCCAAGCCTCCTTTGACGGTATTCTGATTCCTGGGCCTCAGCCTTCCCTCTCGGGCACCTCTGCTTGCAGGGCCCCCTTCTATCAGCTGAGCTTTTTCACTTGCTCTTAAAAACTCTGAACTTCTGTTAGAGCTCTGCCGGGGCCCCAACTTCTCTCCTCAGGTAAGAAGGCAATTCCCTAAGTGTCACCTTGTACAAATACCAAGATGAGTGCTCCCTGGTTGCCAATATACTTTTTCATTCACTCACAGCTCTTACACATTTTATTATCATGGTACGAGACCTGAGGGAAAGAACATTTTTCCTTCCCATGCAAATATACTTTAAATTCATTTGGAGAAGGAGATGAAGGTTACCCAAATGTTGACAGCTGATAATCTTGTCAGCTGGCCCTTAAGCCTTCAAAGCTCAGACTCCAGTCCCCAAAAAACTCATGGAAATAGCAGCCCAAGCTTCTATATGCTAAGGTTTCTGCCTCCACCAGGACCCTCCAAACTAAAGGTCACATAAAGCTCGGGCTAATTGCTCCAAAATGGTGAAAGAGGGAAGCCCCAAGTGGTTCTGCCTTTTGTTAGCGACATGAACTGACTTCTTGCCTGCCAGAACTCCATTTTCCCATCTGTCAAATGGGGATGAGAAATGCCCTCCTAAGCTCACTGAAACCTTTGCAAAAAGTATGTAGATGTGATTATTCTTTGAAAATTGCTAAGTACCTTTCAAATGAAGGTATAGTTGCTAATGTGAATATATATATATATATATATATATATATATATATATATATATACACACACACACACACACACACACACACATATGTGTATATATATATATGTGTGTGTGTGTGTGTGTGTGTGTGCATGCAAATGGGTATCTAAATATATGCATACACAAATATTTCAGCATGTATATTTATAGATATCCATGCATATATATTTATATATGAATGCATATATATTCATATTCAGTTAAATGTTTTAAATTAGCATAAGAATCTTGAGGAAAGGAAGTCATTGAGCTAGAGGTCTAGTATGGATGGTTACTGAAGTGGTCCATTATTTGTACCTCTTGAGCTTCCTAGAAGCCATGGTAAAAAGAAGCATCTAGCAGGTTTGCATGATTTCTCTTACTTGATAGAAGGAAGCATACATAATTTTTGTGGAAGACACTAAATGGGGCCTTTATCACATATATTTTTACATAAGTGGTCCTGAAGGGATGCTGGTCAGTATCCTGAGAACATCTTAGCTTGAACACTCAATTAGTCCTTTTTATATCAATTCTGTGTGGTCTGACCTTAAAATATTAGAATTTAATGGAGCCATTTGTACTGAAGGATTCTATATCTTGTGCTATAAAATGGCATTCATTCCACTAATTAATGCTATTAAATAAGATTAATGGATTTCCAAGTTTGTTTCACCTCAGTGTTTTTGATGAATATGCCTAGCATGAGTTCTTTCCTGTTGCATGTTGCCTACTGCTCAGCTATGTGACCTTAGGCAAGTGAATTAAGCTCCCTGAGTCTCTTTCTTGTTTTGAAAAACTTGATGCTCTAGGAGTATCAACTTCATAAGAATGTTTGTAAATATTGAACAATGAATATGGTTATGATACTAGGGGAAAAAAATCAACATTCACTGTCAACCATCATTATTCGGATAGCCGAGGTGGCATGTGGGAGCCAGAGTGTGGAGATGCAGAGGAAATAAGTACAACCTGCCAGGGCCCAGTCTTTTAAAACCCATCAATCAAATCTGAACGGACTATGAACAGGTTGTGGGACAAGGGAATTCAGGGAAGAAGGACAAAGTCAGCCAAGTCCAGGTGCACCAAAACACCCTGGTGCAGTAGGCACTTGGCTAGAAGGGAGTGAGATTTCAAAGAAGGGTGGGCACATTGTACTTAAAGACAAGCAGAGAATTGGGACACTCCTGCTGCAGGTCCTTCTTGGAAGGTGAACTTCTCATCTTTTGCATCATGACCTCCTACTTTGCCAACTTGTAAATTCAATTTATTGGGCTACAGAATAGAAGTGATTGACAGGAACCAAACTTAAGAAGACTGTTGAAAATAGTAGGGAGTAGTTTAGAAAAAGTGAGTTGTTCATTCATCTTCTCCAAAAGTACCCCTAAGTCTTTCCTGTTTCAGTAAAGTCTGAATTGCCCAAGATCCCTCACCTTCTGTGTCTGATCATCACCATGTCTTATCTGCTCTACACTCTAAAGTTCTCTCCAACCCACACAGTTTTCCCATCCCCAGTGTCACCATCCTAGTCCTGGATGCCACTTATGTTTGTTCCTGTGTCTGTGATGGCTCACCTCAAACCCATTCTTCAACACAGTGAGTGCACACTGACACTCTGTGTATCCTCATTTAGCATGAGCAAGCCAAGACTCTGAAAGGTTAGGACCTCCTGAAGAATATTCTAGAAACCCAAAGGTGAGCTGCATTGGAAACTGTGGTTGCAAAAATGCAGTCCTGTGCCTTTAGCGCCCTCCTCACGCCAATTCTCAGCTCCACAGAGTGGCTACGTGGAGAAATATTACTGGACTGGAACCAGCAGGAGCCTCTAAAAGATCCGAAATCCTCAAAGCACCCACACTTTCTCTCACTCCCACCAGATGTGACCAGCCTCAATCCCCTGCTCAGTCTTAAAACACCTGCTGGCCCTGCCGTTAACATCAACAAATAATGAGAAGCTGTACTAATAACAATTATCATAATAAATTGGCCTTTGATTACATCTGTCACCTGAGAATTTCAAAGACTTTACAAACATCAATTAGTAATTACAGCTCCATGGATCGCTTACAGAGAGGAGGGATCATTAAGGTCAGATCAGAGCTGTGCAGGAAAGCATGAAGGATACCTCTGGCTTAGGCTGGTTCAGACCTGGGGGTTGCAGGCTCTTGATGGAAAATCTAACCCCTCTCCACGAGGCCCGGTGCAACCACACTCCTGACATCCCAATTAGGGGATAAATTTTGCAGCTAATCCATTACCTCAAGTTCCTGCTGCTAAGGGATGGGAGGCATGGAATGTAATATTGGAAAGCAGGTTATAGATTGCCCAGTTCGCTTCTTTGGGTAGAAAAAGAAACTGAAGTTCAGGTGGGGAATTGATTTGCCCAAGAACTATGGTTTCAGCCCTGTTGACCCACACCCCATCTCTGTTTTTTTACCCTGCAAAATCGTGCCTCCATTGGTTATGGTCTCAGGAACTCTGTGAGGGTATGTATGCGGGTGATGATGATAATCCAATAATCTTTTATCAAGGGCTTTTTCTGAGTTCGTTGGTGGGGAGATAAGCAAATGAATAAGATATAGTCCCTGCTTTCAGGGAGCTCACAGTCCAGTGCAAAAGACAGTCACAAAAATCAGCAAGTTCAATAAATCAGATCAGGAAATACAGTGGCAGATGACCAGGCACACGGCGGTAGGTTTGGAGGTGGAGAGGATGTCGGGTGCTCAGGAAAGCCTCATAAGGAGGGACATTTCATGAATTACAGTAGATGGGGTAGAGAGAGAAGATGGGAGGGGAGGGGAGGGGGGATAGTAGGGGATAGGAAAGGTAGCAGAATACAACAATTACTAATAGGGCATTATGTAAAATTGTGGATGTGTAACCGACGTGATTCTGCAATCTGCATTTGGGGTAAAATTGGGGGTTCATAACCCACTTCAATCTAATGTATGAAATATGATATGTCAAGAGCTTTGTAATGTTGTGAACAACCAATAAAAAAAATTTAAAAAAAAGGAGGGACATTTCATTGACTATTGGAATCTAAGTGGCTATTTCCCAGGCAGAATTGTGGGGCAGAGGAGAGGGTTTGTCTTGTGAGGAGGCCTGTGGGCAGAAGCCGAAGGATCGAGGATGCCACCATATGTTTGGGGAGACTTAGTGAGGTTCTGGGATCGGGAAAGAAGGCCAGAGAGAAACAGACGAGATCACAGGGCCTTGTGTGCCATGCTAAACAACTTGGAATTTATTCTGATGGAAATGGGACAAATTAGAAAATTATCTTGACAAAAATCTCAATATCATGTGTTACAATAAAAGTCATATACATAAATTTTTTGCATGTTTCAGGCACATGTGCACACAGATTTTTGTTCACCATCGTGAGATATGCAGAAGGGATCACTCCCATCC
Source organism: Spermophilus citellus (assembly GCF_964194105.1). NCBI lineage: Eukaryota > Metazoa > Chordata > Mammalia > Rodentia > Sciuridae > Spermophilus > Spermophilus citellus. The sequence continues at coordinate 16,964,815 of NC_138185.1, forward strand.
TGCAAATGAGCCCATCATGACCCAGGAAGATTAAGGAACTTACCCAGGGGATTTACCCTAATGTCACTCATCTCATTTATGGCATGTTTAGTAAGTGTCAGGTACTGCAGCATCCATGACAGGGATGGGGCTGTCTCCTGCTTTCTCGGTCGTTATATTCTGGTGGGGAGTAGGGAAAGGGACAGGCAGCAATTCGACAGTTTCATGTAGCCACATGTTGGGCACCGGAGAGTGGTGTGAGAGGACAAGGGGCCACCTGAGGGGTGTCTCTGAGGAGGTGACATGGAACAGAACTGGAATGATGGGAAGGTGGAGTTCTCAAACCATTCCAGGTAGAGGGGACAGCAAAGAGAAAGGCCCTGAGAGTGACCAAAGTTCAGCACCCTTGGGGATCAAGGAGGTCAATGTGCCTGGAGGAGAGTGTTAAGAAAGAGCCAGAGGAGACAGCAGTGTTGCCTGTGCAGAACAAGGACTTTAATGCACTGGGGAGCCTGGGGGAGTTTTAAACAGGGGAGGGGAGCCTGCCTCGGATAGTTAAAACAGCATCTGCCTAGTGAGGAGGGGGATCTCCTTACAGGGTCCAGAAAGGCTGCAGGTGGAGCGGCCAAGGGGCTATCACCGTCATCTTGGCCAGGGATGGGGTAACAGCAGAGACCACGAGGACACAGAGTACCAGGGATGGGGAATAATGGATTGTCTTTATCATGAAACGTTTCAAACATGTGCAAAAGTGAAGAAGATAATACCAGGATTTCAGAAATTCATCTCTCAGCCTCCACCATGGTCAGCCTTGGTCAATCTCTGTCCCACCAAAGATGTTTAACTCCTCATTTCACAGAGTTTCAGAGAAGTCTCAAGAGTAGAGCCAGGAACATTCCTAAACCCTCTGCCTGTTTCCTTCGCTGCTGATGGGTCGTATTCCTCCTCCCTCTCTTCTCTCCCCCCTCCTCCCCACAATCCATCTCTCACTGTTTTGCTTTGAAAGGATTAAAGTACATTTCCAATGCCACCTCAATACAATTACCAAGAAATTGATGTGGAAGTAACCTCAGTTTTGCCCATTGGGTCAGTTAGCAGCTTTATATTACATTTAAACAAATTCTAGTTTGGGATAACATGCCATGTCTAGTTGTCACCCCCCTCCAAATTCCTTGAATCTCAGTCGTTCATTGACTTTCATGTCCTTGACTTTTGAAAATTCTTCTGTAGACTGTCTTTCAAATTGGATTTGTTTGAGGTGTCCTCATGATTAGATTTGGGTTATACATTTTGTCAGGGGAGTCACAGAAATGACATCATGTTCTTTTCAGTTAGTTATATCAGACGCCTGTGGCATCCATTTGCTCCTCCCTGCTGATGTTAATGTTGATCACTTAGAGTGATGCTCACTAAGGTGTTTTCCAGTGTGTAACTGTTGTTGTATATTTTTTTTTTTGGTTGTTGTTTTGTTTTTTGTAACATGGAAGTATTTTGCACAGATATCTTTCTGGAGTATATAAACATCTTGGTCTTCATTCGACTTCCTAGTTTTAGAAGTTATTGATGATTTTTACCTAAACAACTATAAAGATGTTCACCAAATGCCAATTTTTAATCCCATCATTCCTTCTGCATGTTAGTCAACATCCTTGGTAGGAGAGTTCTCCCTTCTCTCCTATTTTCAATGGATTCATTTATTTATTTAGTAAAGATTCTCAGGCTCTTGTTTTATTCAGTAGGCTGAAACTCATTGCCATCATTCCTTATTTTTATGTTCAGATAGTCCCAGACTTAGCTAGTGAGAGCCCCTCCAAGATGATTCCTTTGACCTTCTCATATGTCTCCATCTGTTCTTGAAAACTTCCTCTTTGGGGCACAAGACCTGAGCTTTCTCTGTGCTAACACTGGTAGTTTTTAGTGGATGAGGACACTCACAAACCCACATCTGGGAAATAGTAGGTATCATTGCTTCTAGGTTCTCACAATGAATAAACATGAGACATACACATACCTGTATCTTTTCATCTATCCATCTGTCAATCATCTACCATCAATTGCTATATTAGAAACCTGGAATTCACTGTTACACCCAGTTCCAGCCCCAAACCCAGGGCTCTGTCTAGCCTTCGCCACCCCACTCCATATTTGTAACCCCCTCCTCTGACAGTGAGAAGCTTGACCTTCATTATTTTACTTGTTCAACTTAAAATGTCCACAAACTACGCTACTTTGTGGAACAAAATTCACTTATACTTACAGTTCTGTCTCTAGTCTGAGTATGTACAAAATATTGTGTTCAAAAGTTATTTATTTCTGTTTATATTTCCCTAGGGTGTAGTTATGTGTCTATTGGAAATAAATTTAGGTTTATTTGTTTCCCTTTGTTTTTAATTTTAGGCTTATTTTCCCCCATCCTTACTGATGTTTTTTCAAACATGATAAATATTACAACAGGGTTCTAAAAGTCCAACTGTACCAAAAAGTTGATGTAGAAATATGCATACCAATTACTTTATCTCATTTCCACCATCCCCTGTGAGAAATCAATATCATTAATTCCTTGTATTTTTTTGCAAATATTAGAAATTTAGTGTATATTTTATATCCTCTTATACTTGAAAAGGTGACATATTATAGATAGCTAAGTAGCATTTTGTATCAGTTTGTAGAGGTCCTTCTTATTCTTTTATACAGCTGCATAGTACTTCATTGTGTGGTTAAACATTAGTTTATTATAATCATTCTCATATGTGGATGTATAAGTTTTAACATTTTTCACTTGCAAACATTGTTTCAATAAAGGAACTTGTGCAATTTCATGATTTCTATTGTTGAAGGTTTATCTGCAGGGTAAATTCCTAGAAGACAGGATTACTGGATCAAAAGGTAGATTAATACGTAAGTTTTGCTAGGTGCTGCTATATGTTCTTCCTTATGGTTGAACTGATTTGCATTTCCTTTAGCAATGTGTCAGCCTTGCCTATGGCTTGTGTGGTCTAAGTTTAATTTTTGTCAAACTTATATGTAAGATAATTTACTTTTTCATATTATAAATTGACATCTCCAGTGTTTGAGACAATTTTATATAATTTTTGAATTGCCTATTTATGTCTTTTGCTCAATTTTCAGGGTTTTTAAAAATGTTTTCCCCATCAATCTCCAAGAGTTATTTATGTATCAAGGATATCAACTCCTGATCTGTAATGCACATTGAAAGTTTTCCCAGTTTGTTACATATCTCTTGACTGCTTCAAGAATTTTTGTCACATCAAATAAAATGTGGTTCAACATCATTTTTTTTCTTTTATTGCATTCAAACATTGAGCCCTAGTCAGAGACTTTTTCTTACACTCCAGCTATAAAGGAATTTGCCTATACTTGCTTACGAGTCTTGTTTGGTGTTTATTTTTATGTATGGTGTAAAGTATGGGGATCTTTTTTCCCCAAATGTCTATCTAGTTGTCCTAGCAACATTTATTAAAAGGTCCATCTTTGCCCCAATCCTTTGAGATGGTACTTTTCTCATATTTTAGAAGTTCCCATGCCCATGAGTCTTTTCCTGAGAATCTCTGTTGCTCTGGCCTCTCTGCCTCCTTAGGTTACAGTAAGATATAGTTAGAGGCTTTCAGCTGTAATATCCACTGGTGAAATATGCCTGGTTCTTTTTCAGTGATTTCCTAGTTCTTATGTGTTCATTTTTTTCCTTATAAATTTTAACATCCACTTGTCCAGCTCTATAGAAAAAATCACTTGATAATTCTACTTGGATTGAATTAAATTTATATGTTAATTAGGTGGACCTGACATGTTTACAACGTTGAATTATCTCGCCCAAGAACATAAATGACTTTCTGTTTGTTCGAGTCTACTTTTGTGTCTTCCGGGAATGCTGTTAAATTTTCTTTTCAGTTTCTTGTCTGTTTTATTTTGTTGTTTCTTCGGTGCTAGTGATTGAATCCAGGGCCTGGTAAGTGCTAAGCAAGTGTTCTACCACCGAGCTACAAACCCAGCCCTGTTTTCTTGATACTAATTTTCCATATTTCCATTAGACTTATTACTAAATAATCTCTTTCTTGACATTGTAGTTTGGATTTTTGCTACTATTGTATCCCCGAACCAATGGCTGGCTGTATATATGATCACTATTGACTTTGCACAGAAGTTTTTGTGGATTTTGGTGTGTAGATACTTATGTGTCTTCTACCCCTTGGTCATTGCTACTGGTAACATTAATGCTTAGTGGTTGAATTCTTTTTTATAATTTAAAAAAATTTAATTAGTGATACATGATAGTAGAATGCACTTATGCACTTTGATATATCATACATAAATGGGGCATAATTTCTCATTTTCCTGATTATACATGTTATAGAATCCCATTGGTCATGCAGTCTGTAATAATGTCTGCTTCTTATTTGGTATTAGAATCACTACTGCTGGTTTCTGATTCTTTCATTTGCCGTTTACAGTTTCCCCCACTCCTTTATTTTTTATTATTATTATTTTAAAATATTTTCTAGCTGTCAATGGACCATTATTTTATTGATATGTGGAGCTGAGAATCAAACCCAGTACCTCACACACGCTAGGCAAGCGCTCTACCACTGAGCCACATTCGAGGCCCCTCTCCTTTATTTCTACCTTTTGGAGTAACATTGTTTTAAGTGTTTTGTTACACCAAATAAAATGTGGTTCAATGCATCATTTTTTTATTGCATTCAAACATTGAGCTGTAGTTGAAAGGCCTTTTCTTACACTCAGACGATAAAGGAATCCACTCATGGTTGCTTCTAAATCTTGTGTTGATTTTTAAAATACTTACATTTCTGTCACTGAGTTACATCCCCAGCCCCGTTAAATTTCCATGATACCCATTGTGTATATTCCCGTTAGGTTTATTACAGAAAATTTAATCTTTGTTGCCATTGTAAATGAGATTTTTTGCTACCATTATATCTTGGTAAATGCAATCCTAGTAAAATTACTAATAGATTTTTTATAGAGTTGAAGATAGTTTATATGCAGAAGATAGTTGGATTTTGCTTTGTGAGCCAAATTGCGTCCTTTTCATTTTATTATGTGCATTAAACCCACTCACACTTGTTGATAGGACTGACACCGTCGCTCTCCACACCATCACGCGTCTCGCATTGTAATCTACAACATTCATGTCCTGATGCGTGCGACGGGGCTGTCTCTGCTCTTTGATTTTAAAATTTAGTGTTTAGGAAGGTTCCTGCTTTGTTCCATTAGTCACCCTCGTTTTATGGGTTTGAATGCCTTTAATCCTCTATTTTCTCACTCATCATTTTGCTATCTGGTTTCATCCGCTAACTTTCACCTGTTGTCTTACAATGACAAATGACCTGGTTCTCCTCTCCTCTTTCCCTATATCTTCTCTCTCTCTCTCTCTCTCTCTCTCTCACACACACACACACACACACACACTTTTTAAAAATCACATCATTTCTCTACTGTCATAAAATATAACATTATGCATTCTGTTTTCAACCATGTCCCTACCTCATTTTGCTCCTAGATTATCAATTACATATATTAAATGCTGGTCATCCGTTCTTTCCTCATTTTACACTTTACTCCTGTGTATTAGTCATGCACAGGAGTGGGACTCCGTGGGATAGCCCAGCGCACACACACACAGTGCACCCTGATCAGGTCAGGCCAGTCAGGTGTCCCCTCTCCTGACCACTTCTCTCTGTTTGGCGCCTTGGAGCTCCTTCTAGATCTTCATAGAGTATGTAACAGGTATTCTGAACTAGTCACCTTGAACTAGTCCACAGTGGGGCAGTAGCACTTACTACTTCTGCTTTTATACCCATCATTCAGCCTTCCCTCTTCCCAGCCCCGACACCCTTCCTGTCTCAAGTAATCACTAGTCTGTATTCAAACAGTCACATGGACTAGTATTTTAATTTCCCCATATGAAAAACAACATGCGGGAATTGTCTGTGTCTGGCTTATTTCACTTAACATAATCTCCTTTAGTGTCATTCACTTTTCAGCATATGGCAGCATTCCATGCTTCTCTGTGGTCCAGCAATCCTTCATTGTGTATATATGCCACATTTTCTTTATCCACTCATTTACTGAGGGACACCTAGGATGAATCTGTAACTTAGCTATTGTGACTAGTACTACCATAAACATGGTCATGCAGAGATTTCTTTGAAATTCTGATTCCGTTTCCTTTGGGATGTATACCCAGAAGCTAGATCTTATGGTAGAGCGAGCTTTAGTTTTTTGAGAACCTTCCATATTCTGCACAGTTGCTCTATCTACTAAGTTACATTCCCACCAACAGAATTCCTTTTGCTCCACATCCTTACCAGGGTTTTGTTGTTAGCATTCTTTGTTTTGGTTTTTATTGGTACATTACAGTTATACATAGAAGTGGACTTCACTAGGCTATATTTGTGTTGATTTTTAAAATACCTACATTTCTGTCACTGAGTTACATCCCCAGCCCTGTTAAATAACACAAATTGATGGACCTCATTCCCCAGTACATTCCCATACTTTCCCCCTCATCTGCTCACTCTATTCTACTGACCTGCCTTCTATTATTACTATTTTAATTGGTACATTGCATATAAAGGCAGGATTCACTAGTATAATTGTACCTAGACACAGCATCATTTGGTAGATTTCATACCCCAGTTCTTACCCATGCTGCCCCCTTGTCCCCCGAAAACCCCTTCCTTTTTTTCCTTGGTCTTCCTTCTGTTTTCATGAGATCCTCCCCCAACTGTTTTTTTAATACCTACAACTTCCTATTTGGGGTGAGTCAAATTTATATTTTTATTTAATTTTTTAATTTGTTCTAATTAGTTATACATGACAGTAGAATACATTTTGACACATCATACATAACTGGGAGTATAACTTCTCATTCTTCTGGTTGTACATGATGTAGAATCACACAGGTTGTATAGTCATATATGTACATTGGATAAAAATGTCTGATTCATTCTATTATCCTTACTACCCCCATAGCTCCTCCCCTCCCTTCACTCCCCTCTGTCTAATTCAAAGTACTTCTATTCTTCTCTATCCCCCACCCCCTTGTTGTGAATTAGCATCTACAAATCAGTGAAAACATTTGGCTTTTGGTTTGGGGGGATTGACTTATTTCACTTAGCATGATATTCTCCAGCTCCATCCATTTACTGGCAAATATCATAATTTCACTCTTCTTTAAAGCTGCGTAATATTCCATTCTGTATATGTACCACATTTTCTTTATCCATTCGTCTGTTGAAGGGCATCTAGGTTGGCTCAATAGTTTAGCTATTGTGGATTGAGCTGCTATAAACATTGATGTGGCTGCATCACTGTACTATGCTGATTTTAAGTCCTTTGAATATAAACTGAGGAGTGGGTACCTGGGTCAAATGGTGGTTCATTCCAAGTTTCTGAGGAATCTCCATAATGTTTCCCATAATGGTTGGACCAATTTTCAGTCCCACCAGCAATGTCTTGATACCCAAGTATTTCATTTTTAAGGCTATTGTGAATGGGGTAGTTTTCCTAATTTCTCTTTCCATGGATTCATCACTGATGTATAAGAAGGTGTTTGATTTATGAGTGTTAGTTTTATATCCTGCTATTTTACAGAATTCATTTATTAGTTCTAAAAGTTTTCTGTTGTACTTTTTTGGATTTTCTAAATATAGAATCATGTCATCAGAAAATAGTGATAGTCTGAGCTCTTCTTTTCCTGTTCGTATCCCTTTAATTTCTTTTGTCTGTCTAATTGCTCTGGCTAGAGTTTCCAGGACTATGTTGAATAGAATTGTCTTGTTCCAGTTTTCAGAGGGAATGCTTTCAAAATTTTTCTCCATTTAGAATGATGTTGGCCTTGGATTTAGCATAGAAAGTTTTTACAGTGTTGAGGTGTGTTTCTACTAGCCCTAGTTTTTCTAGTGTTTTGAATATGAAGGTGTGCTGTATTTTGTCAAATGCTTTTTCTGCATCTATTGAGATCATCCCCTTTAAAAAAAACTCATTTGGGCTGGGGTTGTGCCTCAGAGGTAGAGTTCTCACCTAGCATGCATGAGGCCCTGGGTTCAATCCTCAGCACAACATAAAATAAAATAAAGGCATTGTGTCCACATATAAAAATTATTTTAAAAATTCCTTTCTCTTTTTCATATATGAGAGAAAATATTCAACCCTTGATTTTGTGAGTTTGGCTTATTTCACTTAGTATGATGTTCTCCAGTTCCACCCATTTACCAGCAAATGACATAATTTCCTTCTTCTTTAGGGCTGAGTAAAATCTATGGGCACTGGGCTATTTCTTTAATTTGACTATTGTGGATTATGCTACTTTAAACATTGGCATGCATGCACCAACTATAATGTGCTGATTTTAGTTCTTTTGGATATATACAAAGGAGCAGTATGCCTGGGTTTTATGATGGTTCCATTCTTAGACTTTTGAGTAATCTCCATATTGCTAAAGTGATTGTATTCATTTGGAGTCCCACCAACAATGTGCAAGTGTATCTTCTCCATCATACACATCCTTGCAAGAAATTGTCATTTATATTCTTGATAACTATCACTCTGACTGAAGTGATCGGGAATCTCAGCATAGTTATGATTTTTATTTTCCTAATTGCTAAGGATATTGAGCAAATTTTCATATATTTGTTGGCTATTTTTATTTCTTCTCTTGAGAAGTGTCCATTCAGGTCATTCACCCATTTTTAAATTGGATTACTTGTGGTCTTACTGTTAAAGTTTTTGAGATCCTTATATTTTCCAGATTTTAATCCTTTGTTAGGTGAATAATTGGCAAATATTTCCTCTCATTCTGTAGGTTCTCTGTTCATGCTGTTGATTGTTTCTTACTTGTGCAGAAGTTTCTCAGTGTGATATGATACCAGTTTTCTATTCTTGCTTTTGCTTCTTGTGTTTTGGGAATCATATCCAAAATATCATTACCTACCTTGATATGTTGAAGGGTTTTGTGTGTTTTCTTCTACTAGTTTCATAGTATCAGACCTTACATTTAAGTCTTTGACCCATGTTGAATTGATTTTTATACAGGATGAGAGGTAGGGATTGAGTTTCAATATTCTGCATATGTGTATACAGTTTTTCCAGTGCCATTTATTGAAGAGACTGTCCCTTTTACCATGTATATTTTTGATGCCTTTATCAAGAATCAGTTGACTTGAGATGCGTTCCTTTAGCTGGGGTCTCTATTCTGTATTGTTGATCTATCTGTCCATTTTTTTTTTTTGCCATTACTGCTGTGGCTCTGTAATGTCTTGAAATAAGGAATTGTGATATCCCCAGCTTTATTTCTTTCATTCAAGATTGCTTTCTCTATTTGGACTCTTTTGTCTTCCATATGAATTTTGGGATTTTCTTCTAGTTCTAGAAAGAATGCCATTGATATTTTGACAGGAATTTCATTGAATCTATAAATCTCTTTGGATAGCATGGACATTTTAACAATATTCATTCTTCCAATCCACGAAGATGGGAGGTTTTACTACATTTTTGTGTCATCTTTAATTTCTTTCATCAGTGTTTTGTGACTTTCATCATAGAGGTCTTTCATTTCTTTGGGTAACTGTTTTCCTAGGTATTTTGTGGGATTTTTGTATCTATTGCAAATGGAGTTGCTTTCATGATTTCTTTATCAGAAAATTAATTACTACTGTATAAAACTGCTACTGGTATTTTTTGGTGTTGATTTTGTATCCTGCAGCTTTATTCTATTTATTTATCAGTTCTAATAGTCCTTTGGTGGATTCTTGAGATTTTTCTCTATAAAGAATTGTATTATCTATAAACATGGATAAATTGACTATCTCCTTTCCTACTTGTTAATGCTTTTTTTCCAAAGCAGTGTATTTTTTCTTTTTTTCACATATTTATTGGTGCATTTTAATTGCACCTAATTGTATTTTTATTTATTTTTTCTCTTGTATAATTTTTCTGGCTAAAATTTTCAGCACAATATTGAATAATAGAGGTGAGAGCAGGCACCCTTGTCTTGTTGTAGATCTTAGAGGAAACACTTTTAGCTTTTCCCTGCTCTGAATGATGTCAGCTGTTTGTCATACATAGCCTTAATTTTGTTGAGGTATGATCCTTCTATGCCTAATTAGTTCAGGGCTTTTATTACAAAGGGATGTTGAATTTTATCAGATGCCTTTTCTACATCTATTGAAATGATCATATGATTTTATACTCCATTTTGTTTTTGTGATGCATTATATTTATCGATGTGCATATGTTGAATCATTATTGGATCCCTGTGATATGTTCACCTTGATCATGGTGAATTTTCTTTTTGATGTGTTGTTGGATTCTATTTGCTGGTATTTTGAGAATTTTTGCATATATATTCATTAAGAATGTTCATCAATATTTTTCTTTTTTTGTTGTGTCCTTATATAGGAGATCATCCAGACAAGAACTTAATAAAGAAACATTAGCATGAAGTTATAATATAGGTTGAATAGACCTAACATAAGTGTATGATTATTTCATCCAGCAGCTACAGAATATACATGTTTTTATCAGCATATGGAAAATTCCCTAGAATAGACCATCTATTAGGCCACAAAACAAGTCTTGACATTTTAAAAAATTTTTCAATCGTATCCTATATCATTTCTGACAGTGGAATAAAACTGGAAATAAACAACAAAAGAAACTTACAAATTTTACAAATACATGAAGAATACACAACATACTTTTGAACAAGTATCGCTTTATTGAACAAATCAAAAGGAAAATTTAAAAATTTCTCAAAACAAGTGAAAATGGGAACATAGCATACTCAAACTTCTGGGATATGGCAAGCCATTACTAAGAGGGAATTTTATAAGAATAAGCACCATTAGTTAAAAAAAAAACAAGAAAGACGTCTGATAAATGAACTGACAGTGCATCTCAAGGACCAATGAAAATAAAACAAACCAAACCCAAGGTTAGCAGAAGGAAAGAAACAACAAAGATCAAAGCAGAAATAAATGAAATAGACTTGAAAAAAAAAGTACAGAAGATCAGTGAAACAAGTTGGTATTTTGAAAAAAAAAAGGAAAAAAATGTCCATAAACTCTTAGCAACACTAACCAAGAGAAAAGGAGAGAGAAGACCCAAATAAATAAAATAAAGATGAAACAGGAGACATTAACCCCAAACCATAGAAATACAAAGGATCTTTAGGAACTATTATGAACAACATAACACTAACAAATTAGAAAACCTGGAAGAAACTAATACACTTCTGAACACATATAACCTACCAAAATGGAACCCAAAGGTGGAAAGTGGGGGTACATGAATTACCAAACATAGGTAAAGAGATTGAATCAGTAACTTAAAAGTATTTTAAAGTTTCCCAACAGGTCCAGGACTAGATGGTTTCACTGATGAATTTTACCAGTTTTTAAAGATCTAACACCAACTCTTCTCAGACTATTCCAAAAGAATTGAAAGGTAGAGAGTCATTCCAAACTGGTTCTATAAGGTCAGAATTACACGACACCCATCCTTTTGTTGAAGTTCTCTAAGTCATATCTATTTTGGATGAAGTTTATCTTTTATAAGTTCCTAAAAAAAAATAACTCCTAGAGTTTTCTTCAAGTACAGAATTACTGAATTCATTCCTCATAACTACAGTTATTTCCTGTGTTTTTGAATATTGGAGGCAATTTTTGTGTATCTTTGTTATTTGAAAAATGCAAAGCTATCTATGTTTCAAGTTTTCTTAGAACTTCTTGAAAATGCTTCTCCATTGTTTGCTTTGTGTATTGTGCTTGAGAAGTCTCATGATAGTCTAATTCCCTTGTCCGTATGAATTATGTGACACTTTTGCTTAGAGGCCCCAAGAAATTTAATAGTTTTGCTAGGCTATGTCCTGGATTTGACCTTTTCCAGTCCATTTCCCTCAGGACTCTACATATTGGTTCAGTAAATAGGCTCAGGGCTGTTACCTCCAGTATTTTTTCTTGGATTATTGTTGTAGATCTCTACCTATACAATTGTCCTGCCTTCTCAATGATTTCATATATATATATATATATATATATATATATATATATATATATATATATAATCTTCTTTGTCTGACTTTTAAACCACTTTTCAGTGGTCCTTATTATTTTTTTTCTTTATCTTATTTTCATTGGCTTGCTGTCTTTCTCTGTTTATTCAGTGCTCCCATTAAATTGTTCCTTTGTAATTTATCTTCATTTCGGATTGTAGTGTTTTTCTTTCATTTCTCTTCCAAAGTGAATCAACTCTTTATTTTTTCCTGATTTTTTAAAAATACATTTCAGTTTTAAACTTTTGCATTTCTAAATAAAATTCTTTCAAGATAGTTAATTCCACTTGAGTATTTGTGTTGCTTCTGTTTTCTTCCTTTTCATGATTATGTTCCTGGAGGGTGGGGGGGGTCTCTTTTCACCATGTGTGATGCCTTGACTTTTATTTATTTTTTTATACAATAGCTATATTAGGCTCCTCTCGTGTTTTAATTTTGTAGATTTAAGTTAGCTTACAAGATTCCCAGTTCAAAATCATTCTGTCTGTTCTGACGGGGTTATGAAGTGCAATGTTTTTTAATAGGTGGCTTTTTTGTAGCAGGGTGGGGGTGGGTGTAAATTCTGACTCCCTGTTGTTCTTTGTTCTCCTTTGGCATCCTAAAATCCGCCCCCCCCCCCATTACTCTTTTCCCTTCAGCATCCAGTCTCCTGAAGTTACTTCTTCTTTTTGCCTTCTTTGTACCCAATAGCAATACCTATTGAAGTTTGATACCTTGGGTTAAGGTGCCTAGAGATCTTTTTTCCTCCCTTTGATCAACCAGGATTTACATTTTTCACACATTCACACGTGGTGTAGATGTTGTCTTTCTGGAGCACATTCTAACTCAGTCATATGCCCTCTACTAGCTTCCCTTTTCTTTCTTCCAAATGGCGTTTCCATATATGCTCTCCACAAAGGCTTATATTGAGAACTTTAAAGATATTTCATTCATAATTGGCTCTTATATTTTTACCAACAAGGACTCTGAAGTTTTGAGATTTCTCTGTGTATGGTTTATGCTGAGGTTGTAGATTTCATATTATTAGCCTGTTTATTTTTTTATTGCTTTCCTGTGCTGTTTTTGAAGAATATGTGGGAAGGTTTGATGTTAGACACTTCTCTCTTCCATCTTGAATTTCTGACTGTTCAGAGTCCTGTGTCAAGTCAAAACAGAATTTCTCTATAACGAAAGTGGCTTAGCTTCTTTTCCAAAATAGAATGTGCCTTCTTGCAGCCCTAGGAAGCAGGAAAAATGGGAAAGGGGTGCTTTCCTACAGATAACCACAGAAAAGAAGTCCACTTGCTTAAAGGTTACTTTGTATTTTAGCCTGGCTTACCATCTGTATAATCTTGGAAAATGTCATTTAATTTTGTCCCATGAGAAATAAAAATATGAGCATGGTGATATTCACCTCACACCCTTGTTTATAAGTATGGAAAAACCTAAAATATGCAGGTCAGATACTTTTTGAAAAAAGGACCCTCTTCTTTATTTTATTTCCTTGGTTCTTTTTCCAGGGAATGGGACATGATAAGTGAGTGGATCTCACGACAGAAACACTGTGGGGACCCTTGCAATGCAGAAAAGTCAAGGGCAGACAGGCTGGAGGAATTGTAGGCAGAGACCCCAGTCGGAAGCCCAGACTGATGCATAGGCATGAGGCAAGGCATCGAGTGGGAGGGCTCCGGGGTCAAACATCCCACAGGTAGTGAGAGGCTGGGGCAGATCAGTGTGGTCATTCTCCTGTTCAAATCTCCACCCTCCTTTGCTAGACTACCCACCACCCTCTTCCTATCAGTTAGGTTTTTTTTATTCTAAATGTATTCTGTATACAATAGCCTCTATGTCTTAAAAACAGAAATCTTAAATTTGTTTCCCTGCCTATTTAAATGACTCTTAAAATGGCCTCTCTTTCCTCTTAAAATATAGACCAAAATACTATAGTAGAAAAGACTCCACCAGGTTTGTATCTCTAGCTTCCTCTCACATCATGGCCCGAGTAATTCATTACAGTTAGAGCCTTACCAGACTTCTTTATGTCTTCCACAAACCATGCATTTTCCTACTTCCAGGCCTTTGCACAAATGTTTCTGAGTCTGGGACAAGCTTCCCTGACACTTCATATGTCTGACTCCTGCTGCTCTCCCAGGTGGCAGATTAAATGGTCTTCCTTAAAGCCCTGGACTGCCCCCCTCCACACCATCTTCTCTATATGCACAGAGCACTCAGCTCTTCTCCCTTTCTATTGCTTATTGCAACTTGTAATTAGATATTTATTTGTGAGAATATTCCTCTAATGTTTGTCCTGTGAGGACAGGGACCATTCTATTTTGCTCATTCTTATAACCCTAGTACTCATCACAATGCCCAGCACATGATGATAGTTCAATAACTATCTTCAATGGCTGACTGGATTATAATGAAAAAGGATCAGGTAGGCTATTAGGGTTCTCAAGTCTTAGGGAAAGATTTAAGTCATGAGCAAAAAGTAACTGGGAAAACTATAGAAGGTCCCCAGAGTGAAGGCGAAATGCCATCATATTACCTGGGGAAGCTCAGTCTTAGAGAAGAAAGAGGCACAAATTGGGGTAACTGGGAAGAACTATTTGAAAACTATGGGGTTGAGGGTAAATACTTATCCTATTAAGTGAGGAATCTAATGGGAAAATCAAATGAGAATCACAAGGAACCCAGGGCTTATTGATCAGGTCGGCAGTACAAATTAACCTAACTCCTTCTGGAGATATAGAAACCCTTGAAGCCTTAGACACTCCCATGTGAGCTCTTCATTTGAAGAGTCATCCTATAATTTTAGTATATAGTTGAAGGATGGATTTATGGATAAGTTAGTCTTGGGCCTATCCTAAAATGGAGGTAATCAGTTGGCCCAGGGATAAGGCATTCTTGAAAATAAAGTAGGTACAGCTTTGGTTTTTTTGCTGGGGAAGGGGGCAAGGACTGAACCCCAGGGGCACTTAACCACGGAGCCCTTTTTATTTTTTATTAGTTGCGTAGACCTCATTAAATTGCTGAGGCTGGCTTTGAACTTGCCATCCTCCTGCCGCTGAGTTGCTGGGATTACAGGCTTGCACCCCTGTGCCCAGCTAAGTAAATGTAGCTTTTTAAAACAACTCTATGCATGGAAAAATGTGTTATGGAGTGGTATCAAGAAAACAGAATACTGAAAAAGGAATGTGCCAGTAGCTGGGACCAGATTCAACACTGAAGCACAACTTTACAATGGCCTGCCTCTCTACCGAGAGTACCTTCTCTACCCCTTACTCTGTCATTTGATTGATGAGGAACCTGATCCACAGAGGGGGATGGTGACTTGCTCAGTGCTGCACAGCACTGGCAGAGGCTTGAGTAGAAGCAGCAAGACTCAACAGAAGCACAAGAGTAATAGACATTCTGTTCTACTCCCAGTTGATGGATACCTGTGTGCAGATTTTCAACTCTGGAGCAAGAAGTGAAACAGGAGTGAGGTTGAAATGGGAAGGAAATGAAACTGGATTGCACTGTATCATAGTCTTAGAAGTAGGCATAGTTCAAGAACAACAGAAAACACACCAATTTTTCCCCTTTACCCAAAGCCTTATATAATCAGAGCACAAAGAAAGGATGCATTTCCTGCTTGTTGATCTGATTGGGGACTTTGGACATATGCACGCCAGCCAGACCTCCTTGTTGACAGAATTCAGAATGTCCAAGCTTATCTCCGATTTGCTTGCTGACAACTCAGTTACCCAGAAGGTCAAGAGAGGGACTCAGGGCTTTGTTATTCTGTGCCTAATTCTAACCAACAGAGACAGATCGCTTCTGGAATTAAAGTTGCCAGGAACACAGGAGAAAGTGGCCATGTCAGTCTCATGTTCAGAGTCAGGAGGACTTTAGCCTAATCAGACACGTGCTCTAGATTATAGAAAAACAGGCTCTGAACAGTGTGGAGTAGAAAGGGTGGTGTGAGTACTGTCTGTGCCTGAAACTCTGGAAAGGAGGATGATTCTAAGGAGCATTAGCAACTTCTCACAAATAATATGATGAGCAGGAGAGGAAGGAGGAGAGCCCGTTACAGGTACCCCAGGTTCCCTTCAGTGTGGCTACGTTTTAGAGAACATTCCCACAGGGGGGAGGTTAATGTTCACTTTTTGGGGAGGAAATGACTAGAAGGGACCTGAAGGAGACTTTTGAGATGTTGGTTGTGTTGGGTGTTTTGTCCAGGGTGCTGGTCATAGGTGTGGGTTTACTTGGTGGGAAATTTGTCAATCTGTATTTAAGATTAGTATAATTGTCTTGTCTATATATAAGTTATACTTCAAATTGACAGTGCAGAAATCATTAAGATTTAGTATATTTCCTTCAGAATTTCTTTTTTAAGTGCTGAGATTTACATATTAGTTGTAATATAAAATAGTACTTTGCTCTATTCATTTAGTATTTTCTATTAGTATACCATTCCCCGTTATCACAGGGCACAGCCCAGCTTCATAATATTCCATTGTGCCAGGCACGGTGGCACATGTCTTTGATCCCAGATATTCAGGAGGCTGAGGCAAGGAGGATCACAAGTTCAAAGCCAGCTTTGGCAACTTAGTGAGATCCTTTCTCAAAATTTAAAAAAAAAAAATGTGTAAACGGGACTTGGGATATAACTCAGTGGTAGAGCTCTCTTAGTTCAATCCTCAATAACATTAAAAAATAATTTAAAAACTATAATGATCCCTTGTATAGATAGACCAAAGTTTCCTTTATCATGCCCCTATGGTTATAGGGGCATATAAGAACAGTAGAACCAACATTTTGGACTAGAAATCCTTGTCTACATTCAAGGTTATTTGCTTGAGAATATGTTGGTGTAGAGAGATTAGATGGAAGCTCTTTGAAGTTAAGGTACATGTAATTGACTCTGTATTCAGGGGTGCAGAATATAGAGAGGTGACTTAAGAGGCCTGAGCATTTGTGGATTTGGGTATCTAGGAAGTTCCTGGAACCCGTCCCTCTTGGATACCAAGGATGGCTATATTGACAAATTACTCCAATGGTCTTGACCTCATCAAACATTTGCTCACCACTATATTCAACAATCCTGCACAGAACTGGCAAGTTTCCTGATATCAGATGCAAAACCTCCTTCTCTTCCACTGAGGTGAAATGGGAGAGTTTTCTGATTCATCTCTAGCCTCTCCACACCTCTCCGCACCTCTGTGCAGTTTCTTAGAGATGGTCTCTGTGATGATGCTCCACTGTTTGCAGGCCTTCAGTTCTCTGGGGTTTCTTTAGCCAAAGCTGAGAATTGAACAGCAATGGGAGTTGAAGAACCTTGCTCTTTCTCCAAACATGAAAACAAAGTAACTCACTTGCTTACTTTGATCATTGCCTGTAAGTTTTAATCCATTTATGCCTTATGCTTTTTGGATATCACACTGAGAAGTTCCACTTCATTTTTCTAACTTCTTTCAGTCATTTTATTTCTTTTATTTTAAAAAAGATTTTTCTTGAAGTAAAAAAGGGTTGATATTTAATATGAACATCTCATACTTCATATGTTTGAACCATAGCTTGTCATATTTTTTTGAGATTTCTGATTTTTCTCTTTTATAAAATGAAACAATTACTTGTTTTAAAAGGGTAATTTTCATCATGATTAAAAGGAAGAAAAGAAACACTTGATCCAAAGAACAAGTCGTGCCAACCAACCTAGCCTTCTTTAAGAGTGTTCCTAAGCCGCTGGATTAGGGAAATGAAAAAGACAGAGTACCTGCATCTGAAATGAATTTGACCCTCTTCTTAAGATATTATTGTGGAAAAATACAGGGCATAAGCAATTGAGCTATTGAGGAGATATGATTGCATAAGCAATCAGATATTTGGTATCTAGTTTGTTCAAAGATTCTGAATGTCAACAGGGATGAAGGATTTCAGTATGTGCCACAAAGTTCTACCATTGGCATTTTTGAGGTTACTACTTATATTATTGATCTGGATAAAAATTAGAAAAACATTTCCTCAAATTTGTAGGGGGTAGAGAATATGATGATAGGCTATAAGAATCAGATCAATGAAGATGGAACTCAATGATGGTAAATATGATTCTGTACTTGGGTTAGGATGTTGTCGGCTATATTTCTAGAAGCCCAGTACAAGTAAGGGAAACCGTGATAGAGCAGGCAATCCTATGGTGACAAGACCACTCATCGACTGATGCTCCCTGTTCTAGTCACTGCATGTTGAGAGGGACAAAGTAGAAGATCTCTCAGCATGAGTAGCTAGGAGAGTTCAAAAGATGAAACTCTTATGTTATGAGGTTTGCTGAGAAGAATGTTAAAGAACCTGAGAACCAGCTTTCGGTATCCAGACATGCTTCATGTATAAGGAAGGACTGACTTTCTGTGCAGTCAGAGGAACTGGGATTGAGACCATTGGGAACAAGTATGGGACACCATTTCTCACAGTCAGAGGTATACCTAGGTAGAATAGATTCTGATTTGCATGTTACCATTTCTTCTCTACTTCTGGGTACATGGAAGATTCTATCTCCCCACCTCACTGAAATGCAGCACAGCCATGTGACTGGTTCTAACCAGTTAAGCTTGAGTAGAAATGAGAGTGTCACTTCTGTCCCAAAGCATTTGATTGTCAGAGCTTGATTCTTCAGCGCTCTTTCCCCTGGGATCACAATGGAGGCACCAACCTAACCTTGGTTTCTGGGTGATTATAATGATTAGAGAATCCCCAACCCCAACCTTCAGACCCAAACACACACCTACATCAGACATGTAGTTTGAGTAGAAAAGAAACCTTGCTGTTTCCAGCTATTGAAGTCTGTGGGTTTTGTTACTGCAGCATAACATTTTCTAGCCTGATTAATACAAGTGCCTCCAAGACATAGCGGTTTCTTCTGAGTGGTGGGCAGAATAATAAGCACTGGATTCTTGAGAAATTAATGATTTAAAGCCTTACCAAAAGTTATCGATTTGGATAAATTTTTTTTGCATTTTTTGCTTTTATTTTCATTGTCACATTGCATTCATACAGCTGTTGGGGTTATAATTTAGTCAACTGGAACGTTCAACTGGTTCCTGGGCCTCTTAGGAAATGAATCCCAGTAAACTAAGTTGACTCTCTGCCTGAGCACACTTTTCTGTAACTCCATGGCACACCCAGTAACACCACAGATTTATGGATCCTGTTCATTTGGGGAACAGCCAACAATAACTAGGTAGTTCACCCCAAAGAGATTCTATAGCCACACAAACACTCAGGCAATGTTATTTATGACAGCTGTGAGGTCCACCAGAGAGCTCAGGGCCAAAGTGACTTTCTGAACATGAACTCTGTAGTTTTATTCTTACATGTTTCATATAGCTGGGGCTCTTTCAAACTATCCCTTCAAATCTGTGCACTTAGATATACTGTTGCCTATAACAAGGTTTCCCAAGGAGTCCCTGGCTCCAGTTGCTAATTCATGCACTTAAACAAAGAACACCACACACCACAACATGCCCACTAAGTATAGTTAAAGATTTCAGGTTCTGGGAAGTATGTGAAATGTAGTTCTGTCTGGGGAAGCAAACAGCACAGCATATGTTCCAAGCCTGAAAAGAAATAAAAAGATGGAATTAAAAGGTGATCCCAATGAGAAAAATAAATGGAAAGGACAAATTTTAAATTATAATTAAAAATGCATATGCATGCATATGTATATGTACAAATAGATATGTATATTTTTCTTTATATAACAATCTTATATAACCAACAACCAATTAACTGGTGCCTCATTCTTGTTGTTCACAGGAGACCAAAATCAACTGTGTTCGTCTGGCTACAAAAGGTATGTTGGTGTGTCCTTGTCTGTCTTTAGCAATGCAAGTGTCTCTCCCTCTAGCCACAAAGGGAAAGTTTAGGCAACATTGCCCCTCCCAAAAGAAAGGAAAGAAGAAAAGTTCTTTTCATTGGGTCATTGCACTAGACCATACATCCTAAGTATATTTTAGTAGAATTGTTCCTACAGCAAAAAACTCAAAACATATGTACTGAATAGATGGATGGATGGATGGATGGATGGATGGATGGATGGATGGATCAACAGATGGACTGGTACATTATTCAGTGAATATAAATCATCTCAGATATTCTTCTGCTCTACATCTTCATTGTATTTGGGTCTATGTTTATGTGGGTGTTTTACTTTAAACTTGTCAATTAGCCCCATCTCTTGGGTTTTGTACTGTGTTCAATTGGTATATGGCTTTCAAATATGAGGTGATTAGTGTTGGTGCCTTTAATAATGAGAAAACAAACACTGCATTGTTATGTAGTTGGCATTTTCAACACTTATCCCCCAAAATGAAGACAGCATTGTTCAGGCTCATCACTTTTGTTTTCCTAATTATAATTGAATTGCCTGGCTCCTTCAATTGGTACATGTTTCTGTTTATTACTCTTTTTAAAAAACAAAATCAATGAATGGTTTACTATCATTTAACCTATTACAAGGTTGAATGGTTAGAAATCAGGTTTATCTTTTTTCTATGGAATTGATATTTTTAACAGCAGCTCACCCCCACCACCCTACTCACATACCAGAACTGGATTCTGTTCCTTGCATTTACTCACAGCATACAGAGCTTCATAGATTATTCATAAGGATATAATAATTACAAATATAAATAGACATATAATCATAGAAGTAAAACTGTAGACAAGGGCAGTGACTCGCATGTCTGCGTCTGTGTATGTGGATGTGTATACATGTATGCACACGTACAGAGGCAAACACGTGGGAGGCAGTGACAGACAGTGGAGAGGAAGAGAGAAAATACCACACAGCTCTTTGACACAGCGTGCACCAAGACCCATCATTTAACATTCAAGAAAGTTAACTCAATACATAGGCACCCGAGGGAAGAGGCAGGAGGATGGGGAAGACGGAAATACTAAGGCTGACTGTGCAAAGAAGTCGTCCTGATTTTACATAAGTCATAGCGATGGGCATGGCCCTAACTTCTCTCTCTCTCTCAGAAATACAGTTATTAGATGGAAAGAGATAAAATACTCTTTGTGAGGCAAGGAGTGTTGATGACCTGCAGAAAAGGTGTCACAAATCACAGGCTTCAGCAGACTTTTCCTCTGAAGAAAACAGATAATGTGGAAGGAAGAACACCATCAATTGGGCCGGGGCTCTGGAGGCAGCTGGGAGTCTGCACCAGGCCCCTAAAAGTGAGGCCGGAAGGGCAGAAACTGAAGCCCTCTCCTCCATGATGATACCTGTGGCTCTCCAGTAGCTTTTGACCTGTAGACAAGGGCGGGGTTGCTGTGACATCTCTGCTCTCCAGGGGAGTCTAAGGATATCCTCTGAGACCTAGGCCTTCCTAAATGGTATCTCACTGGGAACACGTGACCTGTCAAGCAATGAAAGTTTTAGAACCACCATCCTCAGAGGCATCGAGGCCCACCATGGTGGCATCTCCAGAGTCACACTGCTCTACTGTGGGGAGTTTCATGCTCATTTAAAGACCTAGAGCAGAAAATCCCTCTACCTCTCTTTAGCACAAGTTTCTCCTCTTGTTTGACCTCCAGCTTTCGGTCTTCCTTCAGTGGAATGTGTGTCAGGCAACGCATGAGTTTCTAGAAGGACAAGGTATATAAATGGGCGTGAGTGCCCAGCTGGTCAAACCCAGGCAGGGTGCCGAGGGGTCAGAGCACTGGGAACTCCAAGCACCCACATTCTAGTTTTCTAGTTCAGGAAGAGTCAACACTTGTGCCCAAGGAAACGGGGGCTCCCGTAGCACTTGGGAATAGGCAGACAGCCAGATAATGCTGAGTGCCAATTTACCATTATTCAGGGAGTTGACCCTCTGAACACTGCATCAGATAAGAAGGATACTCAGGGAACGCAGAGATAAGACAAAGAGAAAGACACTTGTGTTTGGTCAGCGTCTATTCCACGCCAGTCTCTGTGCCTGGAGCAGCTAGGGTCGATTGAAGACATATGCCTTTCCCACAAGGAGTTTGAATGAAGGTCCTAAAGCTAGGAATCAATATTTGACCCATCTCACCCATTTCTGACTATCTGGATTAAATTTCTTCTTGGAAGTCTTGTTGAAAGCAATATTCTTTTTAGCAGTGGAAAATATGATACTGGAAGTCCTGCAGATTTTGGCCACATGCGAAGTCCCAGAGATGGGTCATCAGTCTCTTCTACCTCCCTGTCACCATGGTGCCTTTCTCATGGGTCTGCTGGCAGGCATCCAGCCCCTGGAGTGTGATCACATTCCAGTGCTCTGGTCACGAGGCAACTTGCTACTGTCCTATCTCTGACCCTAGACAGTCCAGCCAGTATCTGTGGCCAGTTTTGTGGATCTCATACAACCAGAGAGTTTCCACCTGGAACAGGCACAAGAACTTATTCAGGATGGTTCCAACATGACCCCATCCCAGTGCCTCTGATATGAGATCCAAGCCTGGCTCCAGTACATGGCTCTGACCCTTCCCTTTCTGTAATGTCACTATTACTCACCCACTCTCCATTTAGTGCTGCCCGGTTTGGATGGTTGCAAAGCAAGGAACCTTTATTAGCTTCCTGTGGCTACTTTGATAAATCCTATAAACTGGATGACTTAAACAACAAAAATGTAGTGTCTCACAGTTCCGGAGGTCACAAGTCTGAAATCAAGGTGTCCAGAGGATTGGTTCCTTCCGAGGGCTGTGAGAAAGAATCTGTTCCCTTCATTTCTCTTAGCCGCTGATGATTGGTGGTGATCCTTGGCATTCCTTGGTTTGTATAAGTGTCATCCAGTTCTCTGCCTTATCTCCACAAGGCATTCTGTCTATGTTCATGTCTGTGTCCAAATTTACCCTCTTTATAGGGATACCAATCATCTTGGATTAGGGGTCCACCCCACTCCAGTATGGCTTCCCTTTAGCTTAACTAATGACATCTGTAAAACCTACTAAATCAGGTCATATTATAAAGTACCAGGAATTAGGGCTTCAACATAAAAATTTAGGAGTGTGGGGAGCAAGGGAGTACAACATTCAATGCATAACAGGACCTGTGCAGATAGGGGCCATGTCCCCGTGGTTCCCAGTGAATCTTCATAGTGGGATTCCAATAGGTGTTAAGGGTGTGCAAGGATCAGGAACAGCACTCACCAGAAGGGACTCCAGAGGTAGGCTGAGGCTCTGTTTGATTCTTGCTCTTAAAATAAATTGCTGGAGGCTATCTCAGGCTGGGGAACTGCATGATCCATGGAAGCAGCTCTGAGCTGGGGGCAGACATGGTGGCCCAACACACTGGATGCTGGGTGTGTGGTAGCAGGACCATCCTTAGATCTCATGTAGGGGTGAGGTGTTAGGTACTGACACAGTCACAGTCCTGGGCAAGGGAAGGGCCAGGACCCCTGGGGAGGCACCGGCACGGCCTGATGAGAAGAACTCTGAAGAGGACAAATTAATCTCACCAATCACTAATTCCTCAATCAGATTTGCCAGAACAGGACATTTCTGGCACAAAGCTGACACACACACACACACACACACACACACACACACACAAATACTTGCTGAATGAATAAACCCGTTTGGAATCAGCATCTTTCTGCAGCTAGGCTGGGAGACACGAGACACGAGGGGCTCACTCAATCTCCCTGAAACTTGGCCACAGTGTATCTGCAGTGATCTTCATCTATCCGTTCACAGAACATTTTGAACATACCTTCTGTCATTGGTATGCTAAAAACCCACTCTCTGTAGAATAAGAGTCCTGATTTGTCCATCCTTGGGATGCAAATACCTGCACTAGATCCATTTTCAAGTGCCCAGTGATGGAACAACTGGCTTGCCAAAAACTCCCGAGTGTTTAACAATTGGCTCTAGCCAACTGAGTGAGCTGGCATCAGCCAGTCTCAGTCTGCAAAGGCCTCTACCACCTACTTTGTTACAGGGATGGGATCAAATGGCATAGCATACATGACAGTGTTTTGTCAACAGCAAAGTGTTTGGGGAAAAAAATGGTTGTCATTATTATTGATGACTGTTATTTCCTTCAGATTGTAAACTCACCATTGAACATCTTTAAGCTGGGCACCATGACGGGAACTGGGTATTTCTTGGTGAACCAGTATACTACCTGTCCTCAAGGAAGTCCCAGTCTAGCGTGGAAACAGACATGCAGTGAATACTGGTAACAAATAAAGGTGGAGTCATGATGGTGACTGGTGCCTCCAATGGGAACTGAGGTAGTCATGGTGCCAAAGTCCCAGGAAATAATGACAGCCGTGTGTTCCCAGGCCATGATCTATGTCCCTGCTCCTCTGAGACTGCTGTAATATAGAAGGCTTCGTACCTCCTTGGCCATCAGTGGCCTTTCTCAACTAACATGGGAAACCACTTAGTATCCAAAACAAGATGGGTTTTGGGAAACCAACTGTCTGAGGTTCTCACACTGAGAGGAACACAGCCCTGGCCCAAGGCTCACATAAAGAGACAGGTCCCTGTATTTATAGAGGATATATTGGGTGGATCCTTGTTCCCTCAGAAGGGAAGTATTTATTTATGGAGCCAGATCAGAACCTCACAGGGAACATCAAGCTATGGCACTATGGTGTGGTGGTTTGACATTTGCTGGTAGCAGGGTTAATCTGGGATTAGGACGGGCTCAGATGAAAAGCCTTGGAGACAGTGTTTCTCACCAACGAAGGACTTTGTGGTTACTGATCCAAATTCATTTTCTTCTTGATGTTGTCCCTCAGCCAGGGGTTGGCTACTGTTAACTTTGCAGACTTAGAGGACTGAGAATGGGGGAACAATCACAGTGGGGAGGTGGGGTTTATTAATGAAGAGATAAATACAGTACGATTTGTCTTAAGGACAGGATTCCTAGAAGCAGAGCCTGAGGCAAGGATTAAGGGGCTTATGATATATGAAGGAAAGACTCTCAGAAGTCTGTGAGAGAAGAAAACAGAACAGGGAATGGGAGAGGCTGAGCAAGAATCTGTCTTAGGTAAAGTCAAACAGAGGCTAGGCCTGCAGGAGAGTATCAGTTCTTCCAAAGTTGTCCTGTCTTGAGGCCAGAAGACCAGGATTGGTACTCTTTCCCACGTGGACCAGTCTTTGACACTTCCCCCTCATTTTCCCTTCCATCTACCCGAATCTCTTAGGTGGTTCTAGAGGAAGTGGAATCCTTGCACCTTGGACAAATCTCAGGAGGAAGTCACAGGTGTGAGTCCTTATAGCACAAGGGTACACTGACCTGAAAAGAGAACCAGGTGTGGCTCCAACAGCCTCTGCTCTACCTACCACTGGGCTTTTGGTATATGCCGGATATACTACTACATCCTTGGGGTGAGAAGTAGCAAAATGCTAATAGAATTGCCTCAAATTGGAAAGCAAAAAAGGCACTTCAAGGCCTACTGTAGCCCTGGGAGTCAGTCTACTCAGAGCTGTAGAGAAAAGCCAGCAGCCATGGGTTAAACAAGCATTGTCTTGGTTTAGAAACAAAGCTATTATTCAGACGTTGAAGGGAAGGTAGTGGAAAACCAAGGATCCGAAAAGATCGATTTAAAAGTTAGGTTTTGCTCCTGCAGTTAAAATAAGAACTGTGAGAAAGGGCCAGGGAGAGAGGGCATTTAGAGGCAAGCATTGAACAGTGCTTGTCCTGCATTTGGAAGATGAGGGATGACCTCAGCCTAGGCAGCAAGTTGGAAATGTAAGGCAAATGTGCTCCAAAGAGATTCTTGAGAAAATGGGGCACGTGAAAACTTGGGGTGGGGTACTTAGAATTCAAAGGTGCTGAATCCCAAATAGGAGACAAAACAGCCATTCTCATGGGAGAAACATCATCTCATTTGGAGGAAGATACCTCAGGCTGCAGCCACTGACAGAGAGGACAAGAATCTCAGTTCATGCCCTTCTGACCCAAGTATCTCAATTCTTGCCTCAGAACAGGTCAAGGGGAAAATTGTTTCTGACCTGGTTGCTCAATTCTGCAACCATACCAGTGAGTTCCTCTTGGAGAAACGGATGTCAAGCTCCATCCAAGATCCCTCACCCACTGATCCTCCTGTCCCCTGGCCCAAGCCTCACAGAAAGACCCTTCTGTTCACTTGCTACTTCTTTTTACCCATAAGCCCTGCCCCAACCAGTCTCTCCTGCATTTGTGGCCCCTTCTGGCACTCTGGGCTCATGGAGCTCTTATTCAACACTGCAATACACCGGCTTTCTTTCAGTTCTTTAACTACGTTAAGTTGCTTCTGGCCTCAGGTTGTTTGCTCATCCTGAAGTTCTCCGACCACCATCTGTGCCTGCTGAACAGATACACATCTTTTAGACAGCAGCCTGAGCCTCACTTCCTAAGAAAGACTTGCAATCTACTATCTATCCCCAACATTTTTCACTTTAAACCTACGTCGTACTTTTCCTTCACAGCATCTTAACTTGTCTGTATGTATTTGCTCGCCCATGTGTTTAATGTGCTTGGCTTTTAAGTGATGTAGGTGTAAGGACTGTGCCTATTTTGAACACTATTTCATTCCCAGATTTTATCATGCATTGATGTTCAATAAATTAAAACACATTCAAAATTGTGTTGAATGAAGAAATGAACAAATGGGTACATGGATGGATGGGCGGGTGGATGAATGGGTGGATGGATGGGTGGATGCTTGAAAGGATCAGTGGATAGATGAATGGATGATTACTTCAGTAGATCAATGGATTGATGGATAGATGGATGGAGGGAGGGCCAATAGGTCATTATTCTTCCATGGTCACATTTTTTTCAAATGCAAGATATATGTGAGGACAGGGTTCTTGGAAAATAGGAGTAAAATTGAAATAGAGGGCCAGCTGTCTTATAGACCCATTAACAAAGAGCCCAGCCAGTCTCTGCTTGTGTCCTTATTGGTAGAGGAATCTCACTCCTTCCTAAGAGAGTTCCTTCCACTTTGGGAAATTTTAGTTGAAAATAACCTCAATATTATGGGTCCAAATTGGCTCCTTATTAGTCCTGCTCATCAATCCTCAAGTCCACATCATCCTGCCTTTTCAATTTCCAGAAAATAAAAATAGTTTCCTCTGATCTGGTCCCTGCAACCCCACCCAATCTCAGATATGGCCATCCAGGTATAGGCTTGCTTGCCTTCCATTTGTTGGATCTACTCTGGCCGCCAGCAGGCAGCAATACTCCCATCTCTGGTGCCAGCCTTCACGGGAACACAGCTGGTTCTGCAGACTCCCGCTGGGTGCACAGGAGTGGCAGTTAGAAAAATCAGCTTTGATTTGATTTGCAAACTGAGCCGAGTCATGGAGACAAAATAAATCCGGAAACCCATAAAGCCATTTGCAGAGTTGCTTTGCAGAAGACAGGCACAGTTTTAATCTAGTAAACACTCTCTAACGATCCCATTAAAACAACCCCCTTGGAGTAGGTGCTGAAAGCTGGACTCCAGAAAAATGAGGCAGGAGATAAGTGGCCAGTGTCACCAGGAGTTCTGTTCTGTATGGTGCTGGTGAGGGACTAATACCGTGGTCCACGGCAATAGGCAAGAGACGTGGGTGATGGTCTTTTGTAAACAGGCCTCTTTCTTATAAGGGCTAAGACTAGAGTGAAGCATTTCATCCAGCATTATTCTCTCCTCTCTCCATAATGGGTCATCACTCCTGCAGGGACGGGTAGGGACAACAAATAGTCATTCTCCGGGGAAAGGCCCTCATTTTGCAGATGATAAGACTGGGGGCCAGAGGGAGCCATATGTCCAGAGCTCCCTTATCCGGTATAAGGTATGAGAAACCAAATTAGAGGGCAGAGAAACCAAATCAGATGACCCAGTCCTATATGGAATCTTCTGCCTGACACAGAGCCTCCTTGAGGGTGGCATGGGAAAATAGGAAGTCAGGGGCACCTGTGTTCAAAACCTACCTGCAAAACTTAGTTATTTGACCTGAGACAAGTTGTTTTGACCACGCAAGTGACTTAACATAGGAGCCTACCGCATGATTTTAAACCCAGAGTCACTAATCTAGGTTCAAGAACATAACTGATTATACAATGAGCTTCCTTTTCTTCTTCTTGGCTTTTGGAGGCTCTGATAGAGATTCCAGACCTACCAAGCGTAGATCCTGTCCCCCAGTTCTCTGAAAGGCAAAGCCTGGACTCCAGTCACCTCTCATAAAATTCTACACATAGGCCATTTGACAGATGGACTCAGGCCAGATTCAAAGTGCAGGAACTGTTGGGGTTCAGGGATCATGCTGGCCTCAGCTTCCAGTACTTGACCTTTGCATCTACATATCATTGTGTTTAAATGAGATCCTATACAGCCGTGATATATTTTTTTGACCAGGCAGAGGATTTTGCTCATCCATCAGCTAGCCTTTGACTATGACACTGTCCTTTCCTCTATACTTATCTGGTAATTTCAGGAGAGACCCAGGACCATGATATACCCAAATCTAGCTATGGCAGCTGGGTCAGGTCCCTAATGAAGGATCACTTGTGAGAGGAATAACTGTAGTGAGGTAGTCTCGTGGAAAACTCATGGCTGTTGTTCAGTCTTTTTAATTTCTGTCAAACTTTCAAAGGGGGAAACTCAAAGAACGTATTTGAAGGGTTAGAGCAGGGCGCTGCTTTTCTTCTCTAGCCACGTTCAATGAGTTGAATTTTCCAGTCTGAGAGTCATGAGACTTGCAGGAGTATAACCAGGTCTCCTTGACTCTTGGAACTTTTGCTCTTATCCAGTGTCTTCTAGGTCTTAAAATGCCAATGGAATAACATGGCTTTTTCTAAAGGTCTTGTAAGAAGATGGAAGGAAAAGAAATATATCATAAAAACACCAAAAAATAACCTAAAGATGACCTTTAAATATTCCAGTCCCTTCTTTAATAGTTTTCTTTACTACAAAAGCTGACAGAGCTCTCTGGTTTTCTTCTGTCCTTCCTGTACCTCCCACCATAGAGATTGGTTCAAACTCCTGCCTTGCACTCCCTCTCCACACCCCACTCAGGAAGACCAAAGCTAGTCCAGGAAAACAAAAGCCAACACTGACTCTTATCCTTCCAGCAGGTACCTGAGGCATGTCTGTCCGTCCCTCTTAACTACACCTGAGTTGGCTTTAACTCAAAGATGTTGTTTCAAAGCAGATGAATACTAAAAGGGAAAAGGAGGCCACTTAATGCCAGGAGTGAGGGAAGAGGGAAATCTGAGTTAGACTGGACTAGAAATAAAGAAAATTTAAAACCCATGAATGGGACCTCAATGTAGTGTTTCAAGGGGGAAAAGGAGGCTTGCAAAAATTAATCACCTATTCTATGCCAGTCACAAGGGTGTGCTTGTTGACATGAGGTTACAATGAGATGGCAGAAAGAAAGCCCACATATTGTACACTAAATAAATGGAGGTCTTCACTGTTATCCTTGCTCAAGCCATGAAGCCATATACGCTCATAAGGGATAAACAAAAAGCTCAGGGTCTCTTAGAATTATAACTCAGATCCAATTCTATGGCACCATTTGAATCTTGTTAATATCATAGAGTGAGTGAGACTCCATGGACCACTGGCAGAGTCCCCTGTCTCCATTTGTCAGCCCCTTCCCACGCCTCTTTTCCAGTAATAATTGATGATACAATTCTTATGGCATGATGGTCTTCAGCCTCCAGTCAGTGATGTCCAAGTCAAAAATTGGAATCTGGAGTCGAAGGTGAGATGCTCAAGGATCCCTCAGCTTTCTTTACTTGCACAACATATTGAAGCTAATAAGCCAAGAAATTAGTTTGTCTTCAAGGTTGTTTGCTCCAGGACCATCTGTACCCCAGCAGTATCTCTCTACATCCAACATACATTGCTTTAGAAGGGGAAAAAGTCAGAAGGGAGTCGGGTGCTTCATATTCTGGACTCCTTCTTTATTGCATAGTCTCAGTGTTTTCATTCATGGCGGACACATAGACAGAATTACACTGGTCAGGACCTAGAAACAGCAAAGAGAGAAAAGCCATGAAATCCCTAGTTTAAAAAAGTCACATGGCAGGGAAACCAGGAGAAACCTGAGGAAGCATGAGATTTCCAACTCTTTTCTAGTTGGATTGGTCAGGATAGGATAGGCTTTGCTGAGACAACAAATTGATGCTCAAATCTCAGTAGCTTAATACCACAAAGATTTATCTGTTGCTGTGCCATCTAGAATATATGTGGCCACCACAGGTGAAGAAAAACCCTGGAAGTGGTAACTTTGGTCTTCACCACACTTGGAAATGACTCACACCACATCCACTATAGTTGTCTTGATAAGTTGTCTTGATAAGAAGTGGTCACAGGACACAGCTCAAATGAAATGACCAGATCTCTGCCATATGCTACTGGTAAACACAGGTGGCACTGTAAACACAAGTCAATGCTAGTACAATATATATAATATCATTTTATATTTCTACTTCCCCTTGTGTTTTGCTGAGACCCAGAATCCTCCTCTTCTTCTTCTCCACCCCCTTGTAAAATCTCTCCCCATTCCAACTTTCCATCTGTCCATCTGTCCCCACCCCTGTTAGCTGACCATTACTGCTAAACAGAATTTGGGTTGTGGCCCTGGAGGTTACAATCTCCTCTGGGTTTGCCAACCAGGCTAAGATTTTAACTGTTTTCCATTTAATCCTTAAAATCACTTCATGAGATACCTATTATTTACCCCTATCCTAGAGAAGCTCAAACTTATAAATGTAGATCATTTTCTAAGTGATATAGCTAACGAGTGAAAAATACTGAATCAGAGTTTCATATATTCAATTCGTTTTTTAATAAGCATTTATTGAGTGCAACTTGATCTTGACAGGTGGTCCCTCATTCCTTAGAGATTAGGAACTTAATCTTTGGATTTGGACAGTCTTAGAGTCTAGGCAGGAAAAGGTGCTGAAGTGCACCATGTCTCAGTTTCACCACCTATAAACCAATGACAATAACACCATTTATTCTACGGTGTTAACACAAGAACTTAATGAGCTAATGCATGCAAAGTGCTTAGTGCAATGCCTGGCTTGTAATAAGCACTCAACAGGTAGCAGCCAGTGGGAGAGCCATCCAATATATATCAATCCAGTGTGATTAAGGCTATGATGAAGGTAAATTCAGGATGCTATTGAAGCATGGAGAAGGGACGTGTAAATCAACTTAGTGCATGCTTTCTCGAAGTGTGTGGATGCTAAGGCAAGCTTTGAAAGAATGAAAATCATCCATATTGGATAAGATTGAAGAATAAGAGAGGAAGGTCTTCGAAGCCTGGGATGTGAATATCTGGAGACAAGCGAGTATGGACCTGAACTGGAATGGGATGAGGCAAAGACAGGATGGCTAGTCTCCCCGGGGAACCAGATAAGGGTTGGAGCAGTTAGAGGAGCAGCTGTAGTGGTGTGAACTGCCAGGCCACCAGGGCAGCCCTGTAGTGCACACATGAACCTTGTCCCAAGATGGTGGGAGTCCTGGTGCTGCTTAAGCAGACTGGACATTTTTTCAGAAAGGACACTTAAATTGCAGTTCAGAAAATGGGCTGAGGCAGAGACAAGGTTGCAGAAAGAGAGGACAGTAAGTCAAAATATTTGAGTCCCTTCTTCTCTCAAGCCTTTGATTTCTTTTTCTGACATGTGAGGCCAACAGTCCTTGTCTTGCCTGCCTCAAAAAATTGAGGACAGAAAAACATGAATAAAAATAGCCACTTAGAACAGGGGTTAGCAAGCCTTCCGTAAGAGACCGGATAGTAAATATTTTCAACTCTGCAGGCCTGATGGTCTTTGTCATACCTATCAACTTTGTCACGAAAGCACAAAAGCAATCATAGATAATGCCTATGAGTACACATGTGTCGCCATAAAACTTAGTTTATGGATACTGAAATTTGAATTTCACATAATTTTCATGTGTCACAAAGTATTACTCTTATTTTTCCCCCAACCATTGAAAAATGTAAAACATGTTCCTAGCTCCTGTCCACACAAGAAACAGAAGGGGCTGGATGTGGCTCATGAGCCCTAGTGTAATGACCCCTGACATAGAAGGTGTTTGGAAAGGGCAAAGCTCCCCATAAATTTAAGGGAGGAATGTTATGACTACTGTTTACCAGTGGTAAAATTTTATAGTATCATAAAGGCTGTCAATCAAGCTCGCCATTTGTGTTAGTTTTGAGATGATATATTTCCACTCATCACTTGATCTAGGATGCCCCATCTCTCTCTGCATTTTGCATAAGCACCTTCTGCAGTTTTGTTGCAGGAACGAACCTTCTAGTTTCTGACCAAGTACAAGACACTTCCCACACTTCCGAATCACTTTCATTAGAGGCGAGTGGTAGGTTTAGAAGGGCAAGAACATCCAAACCAGGCAAACCAGGGTTTGATTTCAGCCTTTGACAGTTACTAGTTTTGTGACCTTGAATATGTTATGTAAATGATCTGATTCACCATGTGTTCATTCATTCATTCATTTATCCAACAAATATTCATGGAGTACCTACTATGTGCCAGGTATAATGCAAGACACAGTGGAGACTACAGAATTAAGAAGGAGGCATATACTTATGATATAGTGAGGTCACTGCAATGAGAAAGGAGCATTAGGGTGTTGTGGAAGATGGAGGGACATCTCTCCTAAATCTGTGAGACACTAAAAACTCCCCAGGAAGGAGTTGCAAACCAACATCTGAAGGATGAGCCATGTCATCCAGGTTGGAGAAGCAGGGGGGAGTGTTTTCCATGCAAACTGGCTGCCTAGGAATGGCCCACAGACAAGAAGGTAGGGGACTGTTGATGGTGGCAAGTTGTTCATTTTGCTTGGGGCAGAGCAGAGAGTACAGGGAAATGAGTCAGGAAGGCCAGGCAGGGATCTCATCTCTGAGGACCTGAGAGCTGGGTTCGGGGGTTTGAAGTTTACCCTGAGGACAGTGGGGGCCCTGATGCATTTCAACCAAGGGATGAAGAAGAGGTGGACGGAGAACAAGACTGGAGGCCAGAAGACCAGATAAGAAGCTGGTGCAAGTGAACCACAATCCAAGCAAAACACAAGGGTGGCCTGGACCAAGTGGGAATGAAACTCAGGAGAAGGGGGCACGTTCGAGAGCCTTTCTGGAGTAGCATTAATACCTGGTGATTGATCACAAGCAGGAGGTCAGAAGGAAGGAAAGGGAAGGGCAACGCCCAGGTCTGTAGACAAAATCTCTGTGGGTGGTGGCACCATTGGTGAAGAAAGGGAAGACTGGGGAGATGAAATTTGACCGGAAAACAGACATGTTTATTTATAACACTTCTGACCTTTCTGGGTTGTCCTAACTCTCAGAAACATTGGGCATGAGACACCACGAAGGGCACCTGGCATGTCACAGGTGCTTGATAAATGGTGACCCTTTCGCTGGCTTCATTTTTTAAAATCTACTTCGAGCCCTTGTTTTGTTAGATCATGATGTTCTTTTGCTGTGCAGGGTGAGCTCTTCAGAGCCACAGGTTTGCAGTTCTGTTCACCGTACCTCATGTGTTCATGTGTGTTTCTTTCTCTCCTTCTCTTCTGCATGCTGCCTGGGGATTGGCTTCCTTGTGGTCAGCACCAATGGGCAGCGCCCAGGTGACCCCGGGGACTCCACTCTGCCTCCTCACCACAGGTGATCACCAGAGGTGGGCGGGTGGGAGGGAATTGGGAGTGACCCAAATTCAGTGGGTCCTCCAGGCCAGGTGCACCAGAGAGGAACTGGCAGTCCCTTCATCCCACCCTCCCATCCACCCATCCAGCCACCCATTCATCAATCCAATCACACACCCATCCACCCACCCATCCACTCATGCATCCCTCTATCCATTCTACTAATGCTTAGTGAGCACCTACTAGGTGCCAGGCATTGTTCAAGGTACTGAGGGGTATAGCAGTGAGCAAAGGAAGAGGTTTCAGTGCCTCTCTAGGAGGGGAAACAGGCATTGGGCAAAAAAACTCCACAAATAAATGTGCATCTGTGAGTAATACTATGGGGCAGAGTGCCCAGTGCTCAAGACCAACACACCTGGAGCTCAGGGAGGGCTTCCCAGGAGAAATGACAGTGGGGCTGTGCTCTGCTGCTGTGAATGAGTTGACCTAACAAGTCCATGGTTAGGAAATTAGTTTCAGATAACCACTGTTCCTGACGCTGGTCCTCCAATGTGATCAGCCCTACTGTTCCTACCTGTTAAGTAGGAGTAATACTGCCTACCTCTTAGGGGACACTGTTTGCGTTTTGTAAACTCTACATGGACACAGTCTTCTGAAGTTGCATTCTAAGACTACACAAGATCATAAATGGCAAAGGAGCTGGAAGAGAAGCTTCCAGACCAGGGTAGGGTATTTTTTCCAATGTAAATACCACCTCCTTTCTTCACTTACTGAAATACATGCCTCTCGCTCACATCCCGCGTGGGTGAGGGAAGGGTTCCCCTTGGAGGGATGGGCTGGCTGTGAAATAAAAGCTATGAAAGTAGTACCACAAAATAGACACGAAAGACCAGAAATACATTTGGGAGGCGGGCAGTGATGGGATAAGGTAGCTAACAAAGAGGGAGCCCTTGCTGGCTTTATTTATAACAGTGCAATCAAAGGGGATTGGTAGGTAAAAGGTTTCAGGGTGGGAGGAGTCTTGCCTAGGTGCTTGCTTCTTCACAAAGAACAGGATAGGGAGTGGGAGTCAGCAGGATATTTGGTTCTTAAGGGATCATGCCCATCTCCACTGCTGTGCTAGAACTTGGCCAGTGAGCTAAGCCAGACACCACATGAACCAGACATTCCTCAAACCAGCAGGTTCCTACTGGGGGTTCCTGATACCAGGCTTTCCTGCCTAATGGCTTCAACGTCGCTTTAATTCACACACTGTTCAGATGTCCACTGTTCACTGTTCCCTCACATGCCATCCTGAAAAGGATGCAGAACCCATCTTAGCATAGACCATGGCATCCGTGATGCCCACTGCAATACCTTGGAGAGGAATGACAATCTGCTGCGGAATCTCTTTAAGTGGAAATTTCCTGGCAATCTTAAACCATTAACCGTTGCCTCTCTCCAAGTTCCTTGCTCAGAGAATGGCCTCCTCTCTATTAACCTGGCTGGTCAGTTTATCATAGTGGGAAAGAGGGTGCAGTGGGCAGTGAGGACATGAGTTGGGCCATCCAGTACCTTCACAGTTCACACTACCTTTCCCAAACCCAAACCCGTCAGTTTGTGCATATCTTGGACTGGGTTCCCTGGATGTTGACCTGCACTGGGGATTCTTGTCAAGATTATTCAAGGAGGAGTATTCTCAGAAGAAAGAATGGGCAGGAGATGAAACAGGGCGGGGGACAAAGCTAAGGGAGGATGTGAAGCCCTGCATCAATCTGAGCCCACAGGGGTTTCTGAGGTGTGATTTGTTTTGCAGAGTTGGTCCCACTTTGAGGCATGAGGGCAGCACCTATACCATGACACCAGTCAGCCATTGACGGTTGGTACCATGGAGGTGCATGACCTCCAGGAGACTTGGCTCCCCTCTCTGCCTCTGTAATTCTCCAGGGCAGGAGGCTCCCACAGCAGCTGGAGAGTGAATACCCCAGGCAGGAAAGGCAGAGCCTCAAAAGCACCCACTGTGGTTCAGTGTCATGGATGCTGGGAACCACCATAGCCCAGTGTGTCACTGCCAATACCTTGGGAATCTCATCTCAACCACTCCCTGGTTCTACAACCTTAAGCAAGTTACATCGCTTTATTTCACCTGGAAAGCTAATCATCACACTTCAGAGAACCACATTAAAGATTAAATTTGATAACCCTAGAGAGAGTCCTATAATAATAGCAGCACATATCAGGTCTTCAAATGGCGGTCCCCAGCCTCACCCTTCCCCCAAGGGAGGCAGGAACTGCAGATAGATAATGAGAGAGAAGCCTCTCTCGTCACTGTGCCCACACCTAATTCATGGAGGAACAAGGCTTCTCGGGAGTGTGTGTCAGCAGCTCAGTATCTGCCGGGCCATTGTTCTCTGGGTTCTATTCAACCTGAGCAGCCAGATAATGTTTTCTTTAAACAGAGCCAATCCCATATCGGGCACATTTGTTCTTACCTCTTGCCTTCCCAGGCGTCTGAATGTTCCTCCTCTGACAGGTTTATTTCATTGCGTTCCATTTATTTCCACCTGTTTCTCAGCTTCGTTTGATGGGTGAGGTGCCTGCAAGTCTTTCTCTTTGAGCAGGCTGTCCCTAGCAGAAGGCGTTCTTGTTAATGTCCATCCCCTGGTAGCAATAATGGCTGATGTAAATAATAACTGTCCAGGTCTGAGTGATGGGGATATTAGATTGTAAGCCTGGGCAGCTCTTTTCACAGCCATTGCCGCCTGGAATCCCGCACAGCCACAGGATGTTGCAGGGACGGGCTGGCTTTCGGTGGGTGAGTTGTAGCTGAGTTGGGCCTTCAGGTTGCCGCCTCCTGGTCTGGTGATTCTGGTTATTTCTCTTCTCTGGTCAATAGTCTCTTCACCTGGAGGAGGAGGAATAGTAATAATGCCCACAGCCTAGTTAATCATGAGAACTAAGCGTGATTGCAGCTGTAATCTTTAGTCTTAGTCAAACTAACTCCAGCTAGTTCTTCAGGTCACCCTGAACTAGTGGCCTTTCCTTCAAGGGATTCAGGCTTCAGAGCAAGGTTTCTCAGCCTCAGCCCTGTTGACATCTGGGGCTGGATGATTCTTTACTGTGGCAGGATTTCCTGTGCACTGTAGGATGTATAGCAGCGTCTCTGGCCTCTACCCACTGGATGTTAAATACCATATCAACCCCAATTGTTACAACTGAATATATCCACTTTTACTCTCAACTGTCCCCTGGGGGCTAAAATCACTCCCCGTTGAAACCTTTCAGAGTGGCTCTGTTCAGTAGAAATAGAAATTGTCCTGTGTATGCAATTTTTAATTTTCAAAGTCACATTTAAAAAGCAAAAACAAAAAGATGAAATTTATTATTATTATTATTATTATTATTATTATTATTATTATTATTATTATTCCAGGGATTGAACTCACGGGCACTTAACCACTGAGCCACATCCCCAGCCCATTTTATATTTTATTTTGAGAAAGGGTCTCACCAACTTGCTTTGGGCCTCGCTAAATTGCTGAAGCTGACTTTGAACTTGCAATTCTCCTGCCTCAGCCTCCCAAGCACTAGGAATACAGGTGTGCACCACTGTGCCCAACTGAAATTAATTTTAAGACCATAATTCATTTAACCTGATATATCCAGAATATTATCATGTTAATAAGTAACCGATGTGTAAAAGCTATCAATGAAATATATTTTACATTCCTTTTTGTACTTTTTTGAAATCTTATCTGAATCTAAATTTATAGTATGTCTCAAGTTAGATGCTGAGTTTTAATGGTTAAAATGAACTATGATCCTAAAAGAGAGAAAATGGTATGTCATGAGTAAACATACTTTTCATTGCTTCAGTTTTTAAATTTACATTAATTGAAATAAAATTTAAAATCCAGCTCCAACCACTTGGTGTTGGATGAACAAACCTAGAGGTGGGATTTGTCTTCATTCTCTGGGTCCCTAGCTCATGAGCAGAACAGTGTATGCACAGAACCACGGCGCTGCCGGTGTTCCATGCCCTTTGATCCATTTTGTCCCCCAGGAGACATTTTTCAGTGTCTGGAGATGGGTTTGGGGGTCACAAGTGGGTGTGGG
Source organism: Spermophilus citellus (assembly GCF_964194105.1). Classification (NCBI taxonomy): domain Eukaryota; kingdom Metazoa; phylum Chordata; class Mammalia; order Rodentia; family Sciuridae; genus Spermophilus; species Spermophilus citellus. Next base: position 17,002,573 of record NC_138185.1, read on the forward strand.
GAAAGCAGGCGTCGATAGAATAGAGGTCAGGGATGCTTCTGTCACAGAAATAAGGCACAAGCAGAGATGGACATTTTTCTATGGTGGACTCACTTGTGGCCAAAGTGGATGAGTGACTAGTTAGTTGATATTTCGCCTGAGACGATGGATGGACTCTGTCAGAGGCCTACCATTGCAGGAAGAATGCCTCTTCTCAGATCTCTCCTGTAGCTCAGTTAAGCCTCTATCTCTGGACACAATAGGAGACAGGCAGTGTCCAATCTGAAGGCCAGAGTGGATGCACTCTGAGTCTTTTCCAGGGGTGCATCCGGACTCACTATCTTGTTCATGTCCAGGGCCCACAAGAAGGGCTTTGGGAGAAGCCATCACCTGGATCCCACCTCTGTTCCTTAAAAGGGAGACTTTGAGCAAATCACTTGGCCTTTCTAAGTCTCAGCTTCCTCATCTACAACATATTAAAGACGAGTCCTAGCTCGGCTCTGCCCCATCATAGCAACAGTAATGGAAGAAAGAGGTTCCATCCTTGCGCAGCTCTGGGTTTAAGAAGGTGTGAGGCCAGCTCCCCTTATTGTTCCTTTCTTCCCTGTGCATCTCATATCAAAATTCATAGCGTTATTTTTTTTCTGTCAATCATTTAAGTGGAGGTCTTGCTCAAGGGACAAGATTCAAGCCATAATATACTCCTTGAAAGTGTTTTGCAAATGCCCTAAAGATGACCTTCCCAATGTTGATAATCCTAGACCTGAGCCCACAGGAAAGGTCTGTGTGGGTGCAGAGAAGATGGAGAAACAGCACAGCAACCTCCCCAGGTTCTCTCTCTGGGCCCTGCAGGCTTGGACAGCCTGGGGCTGCCATGACCCTCCCAGGGAACTCATGCCTCTAGTGGGAGTTAGTGGATGGTGGGAGATCAGAAGCTGGAGGAAGTAGAACAGGGGAAGCTTGACCTGAGCACCCACCATGATGGGTCAGTGCTTGTTGGGACCTAGGGAGCCCGGCTGTGGGGTAATCAGCCTGCCAGGCTGGCTGGAGAGAGGTGGCTGCTCTGGGGGACAATGGCATTAGGAAGTCCAGCAAGATAATGAAAAGGACAATACAGTGGCCACCACGTGTTCCAGGCTTCCTACATGCCCTGGAAGGAGTTGCATGGGTCCCGTTAAGTCATTTAAGTTTACCTACACTTTTACCAAGTAGGCTGAAATTCTCATTTTACTGAAGAGGAAACAGTCTCAGGTGATTAAAAAGCACATAACTTGGCAACAATGTGGTCAGGATTCAAGCCCAGGTCTCTTTATCCAGTTTGTAATCTTGTCTTCCTTGCCCTCTGCCCATAGTCAATATTAATAGGCACCTATTAATGAGCCTCACACTAGTAATGCTACCGTAGAAGGGCGTAGGGCTGTGTCTCAGAGGCCATGTAATTTACTAGGTGTGGGGCCTTAAACTACCAAGTAGCCCCATTTCCTGAGGTGCTAAAGGGGAATACCAATAATGGCCGGTTGTTGAGAGGATAAGTGAGAGGGTATCCTCTGTTATCTTAGACACGTGCTGTCATTATTATGACCTAAACTCATCTTACAAATAAGGAAATTGAAGTTCAGGAAGGGGGCAGTCAGGCAAGCTGACCATTGGTATGAGTCAGGCAGATGACTGGGACCAGATCCTAAGAAGTACGAGGGATGGGGGATGATAGGTGAAGGCCGGTCAGGATCTCAGGCCAGGGGAAATGAAAGGGTCAAGAAATCAGGAATCAGGGCTCACTAGGGAGCTGGGATATAAGACCAGAGATGACACAACAGCAGAGAAACCACAGCTTCCATGATAACCCAAGGTGAACAAGACTGAGAGCTGAGGTGGCCTACGCTATAGGCCCTGACCCTTTGACCTGGGCTTTTCACAGTCCCCAGCTGGAGGAAGGCAGGGAATGCTCAGGAGCAGGCTGGCCACTACAGAAGACTGTCCTCTGCTTTCTTGTTGGTTTGCCACGTGGCTGCAGGGCTGACTCTACAGAGCAGGGAGGAGTGCACCAGAATACTGTCCTTGTCAAGAGTCTTACAATAGACATTCAAAGCCTGACAGACACGAGGCTGCAGTACCTCATTCTGACTGCCATTTTCTGTTACTAATCAAACTACCAATGGGATCGATGGGCTTCATGCAGAGGACGGTTGTCACAGCCCCTGGGGGGTGATCTCCTGTAGCAAGTGGATGTTTATGTTTTCTACAAAACAAGCATCTAATCAGGGAGCATCCACCACTGAGCTCTCAAAGCACCTTTTTCTCTCCTGGGATATTCTCCTTCCACCAAGGCAAAATCAGCCTTCCTCCAAACTGCCTGCCATTAAATTCAGATTCAGAAGCCCAGCATCAGCTTTCCTTCTCTCTCTCCCCATTTCCAATATCAAATTGGCCATCACATTTGGCCCACCCTTAGATCCCTCTTGGATCTCTCCTTTCTTCTTCCTTGCCGCTACTACTTACATGTGAGACTCACAAGTTGTCGCTTGGATTAGTGTCATGGCTTCCTAACTGGTATCTCTGTTAGGAACATCACACTACTCCCCTCCAATGCGCACTCTCCAGCGGCCAGAGTGAACTAGGTCCAGGTGCTCCCAAAGCTCCCCTTGTGCTTTGGGATAGTTGGCCTGAATCAAAGGCCCTTCACACTCTCATTCTTGTCATTTCCCCATCTCTCCAACTTTATTTCCTCCTTTGTATCCTGGGTCCCATTCATGCTGATCAGAGAAGCTTTACCTGACTTCTCACACCTCTGCCTCCTGCTCTCCTTTCATGGTCTGCCCTACTCGTCCTCAGAGATCCCTGCAAAACCTTCCCTGACTGTTCCGGCCCCCTTGCTATCCAAGGCTGCAACCAGAGGAGACGGTCAACTTGTTGGTCAATCCATTACTCAGCCTCCAGCCCTGAGCAAGTGTGGCTCTTGAACTTGGCACATATTCACAGCAAAAGCATCTTGTCTTAGAGCTGTTTGGATATGACCAGCTCTTTCCCTGTGCCCAGCACACACATGGGGCTCATTCATTGGACCTCATTCATGAACTGTCTGATAAATGGGCAGATGGTTAACACTGATGGAGCAGGTGTCAGGTATGGTATACACCCCTGCTCTACCTCTGCCCCCCTCCTGGGATGGTTCATTGTACTGAACTTTTACCATCTTGTTTGGCTGATTCTAAGTCACCAAGTACTAGTTTTTAATCCACTGTTTAATCTCCGTGTACATGCCCCACGAGTCCATCTCCAGAGCCCTTTAATAGGGTTTCTCCCAATCCTGCTGCCGCTGTTCCTGCTGAGCCCATACCTGACCTAGCTTTGCACGGTGCTAGCACAGGAGAGACTAGGCTTCAGGCAGGAGTCGTGGTGACAGACTAAGAGCATGCCCAGGTGACCAGTTCCAGCCACTGCTCCTGCTCCAGGCTTCCTCTTCTAATTTCATCATCTCTCACTAACAGCAAAGCTGCTTTTCCACCCGTCCTTTGGGGAGGGGGATAGATCAGCTTTTAGTACAAAACACAGTGAATCAATGTTCCGGCTTTCAAAAACCACGGGACAAAGGCTAGAAAAAAGGAAACATGTTCATGGTGGATTTGGCTGGAATCTCAACAATCGAATCCGTGCTCGCTGCTGGTTTCGTTCCCCTCGCCTGGGTTAGTTGTGCTAATCTGAATTCTGTGCCGCATGTTTCTTGGCTGCTCTCTCTGATCCTGCTCACACCTGCGCTAATCCTGTCTATAGATCCCTTGCTCCCTTCCGCACCCCCTCTCCTCTCCAGGCACTCCTCGCGGCTTGCTGCAGGCTGCACAAGCATGATTTGGCCTAAGCTGCCCCAGCTGTGTGGGTCTTTGACTCTCCTCCCACTTCCTGCTTCTTTGAGTCTGATAAAACAGTCATCCCTCGAGGGAGGGATCAATTTGTCTGGAGTTGTTTAAAAGAATGAATTTTGTTTCTGAGTGAGTGCCTTGGGGAGCCTTGGCCCCAGATGCACCCCTGCCGTGCAGTTCAGACAGGACACCAGGACACATTGTCCTTCTAGAAGGTTCATTTCTGTTCAGTCCACGACCAGGCAGGAGTCTCATTCCTCTTCCTGCATGCTGTCCGCTGGGCCTTGACTCCCTGAGTGTTTGCATTTTACTTAGTGAAATGCTTAGAGCTCCCTCCTGTTTGTAGCTGCTTGGATCATCAGGATTCAGCTTAATCTGGGGTTTTGGATTGAATTGTGTCCCTTATAAAGATAGGTAGAAGTTGTCATCTCCAGTACCCATGAGTGTGACCTTATTAAGAAAAAAGGTCTTTGCAAATATAATTAGTGAAGACTAAGTCAGAAAGTTGGACCCCAATCCAATATGACTGCTGTTCTGACAAGAAGAGGAAAACATCCCGAGAGGATGAGACACATGGGGAGAATGCAACCTGTGACAACCGAGGCAGAGACGGGAGTGACACATCTGCAAGGCAAGGAATGCTGGGACTGCTCTCCAGCCAGAAGCTAGGAAGAGGTGAGGAAGGTCCGTCTCTGCCCGAGTCTCAGAGGGAGCGTGACCCTGCCCGCATCTGGATTTAGGACTTCTAACCTCCAGAACTGTGGACATAAATTTCTGTTGTTTTAAGCCACCCAGGTTGTGTTGACTTATAGCCCCAGCCCTAGGGTGCGGAAACACCTGGAAACGTAATAAACCTGAGCACAGGAAAGTGACCAGCACTCAAGCCTCAAGTACTGTGCCTGTATGGTGGACAGACCTCAAGACCACGGCCAAGCACCCTCATCCAAGAGAATCTCTTGGCCCACCCCCTCTGTTTTCGACATCTTTTGCACTGCTGTGACCAAAAGACTGACAAGAACAATTTTAGAAGAGGAACAGTTTATTTATTTTGTACTCATGGTTTCAGAGGTCTCAGTCCATAGATGGCTGACTTCATTGTTCTGGACCTCAGAGAAACAGCATCATGGTGGAAGGATGTGGAGGAAGAAAGCAGCTCAGGGCATGGCCACCAGGAAGCAAAGAGAGTGCTCTGCTCACCAGAGACTGAATATATACCCCAAAGGCACACCCCCAGTGACCTACCTCATCTAGCCACCTACCTGCTTACGGTTACCATTCGTTAATCATTCAAGTGGATTAATGCACTGATTAGGTTAATGCTCTCTTAGTTTGATCATTTCACCTCCAAACTTTCTTGTATTATCTCTCACACATGAACTTTTGGGGGATACCTCATATCCAAACCATAACACTTCTCTCCTGTGGGGGTCCCCTCATTTGCTATATTCTACATTTGGCCCAGGGTGGTCTCCAGTCTTTGGCTCTGACCCTTCCTTTTCTGGTTCAGTTCCCACCTTCTCTGTTTGAGCAGTCTCAGCACCTGCTGCTGAGCCTGTCTTGCCCTGGCCTTGACCTCCTGGCCCAGGCTGTGGTCACCTGCTCTTTAAGTCCTGGAATTATATCACTAGCAGAACATCTCTGGCTGGCTTTTGTACTCTGACTTCCCCTGGGTCCCTGTTGCTCCAGGCCTGCTCTGAACTCCACAGGAAGAATTATAATCAGTTCAGCGTGACCACGTGTTCCCTCATACCATACTGGCGGCCTGAGAAAGTCTAAAGGGACTATCACTTTGCTGCAGGGCATCCTAAAGAGTGTGTGTTCTCTCTTTGCATCTGCTCTTCAGACTAAATCCTTAATCCCCAGCACGACTGTGGGTGCTCCTGTCTGCAACAGCTGAGCAGCTTGCAGCCCCCCAGGGACCAGGTTCAACGCACACATTTCTGCCAACAGGAGTGAGCACTGTTGGCACTGAGCTGACTAAGCTCTTCATCCTCATCCACAGGCAGGCCTTGGCCAGATCATGAGGGAGACAGGGCAGGCAGGGGAGAGTCCACTGAGTGATATGAGGGATGCCCTGATGTGTCCCACACCACTGAACCCATGTGGAAGTCAAATTTGTAGCCTAGTTTTGCCTAAACAGAGTGGAGAATGCCCTTTTCTGAACACACCTCTGCATTAGCATGCATTACACAGATCTTTGATTTTCTGTTGGCACACTTCACTGAGAAGCAAGTTCCAAAACTGTAGAATTGTCTCTACCACCCATGCCCAGCACCTATCTGTGCCCACTATCACCCTTATAACCTAAGCATCCTTCAGACTAGGCAATGCAAAGGTAATTGATACCACCCATGCAGAGGTCACGTGGTTTGTCCAGTTCAATGGCCATGGACTACATTTTGTTTCTGGTCAAAGTCCAAGCACAACTCTAGGCATAGTTTGACTCCCCCATCGTGGAGGCAGATGGACTGACTGGCCATTCCTACACCCAAGCCACAGACTACAGATCCTTGCTTTAGATATGACCCTTACCTCACCACATCCTGATTATTAACCTTGACCTGACACCTACCCCAGTCCACAAAGTGCACTCTAGTCTTCATTTCTTAGACAACGTTATACGCAACTCTAGCTTCGCCTAAGGTCTTATTCTAGTCATAGCCTGAATCGTCTCTCTACCCCTGGGTTCTGACAATACTACAGGGTAGATCTCTCCAAGCCCAAGAGAGTGGTAGAGATCACCAGGGGGTATAAAGAGAATCCTGGCCCAAGGAGATACATCAATAATGACTGTGGCTGACATCATTTGGGCATGACTGCTTTTAATGAAGACTGAGGTGCAAAATTTGAATGAACGAGTAAAGTATTTTAGAAGATAGGCATTTTCTTGCATTCATAAGAGATTCTCCATATGGGTCTCATAGAATCATCTTGTAGGGCCACTCAATACCAAATTGGAGTGTGACCTACACAGAGCATTCATTGTGAAAAACAAAGTCGGAAACACAGATTCGGGAGATGCTTGGGACAAAGCAGAATCAGCACTGGAGGAACGATTTATTTGAGTGGCCAAAGTGCTTTCAAACAATCAATCAAAGCGTTTCCCATCTCACAGGGTGCTAACCTCCATTTAAGGCTGAAAACGAGGGCACCTTCTGTCAGCAATATTTAGCAGATTTAGTTGTATATGCTGTGATGAAATCAATTCTAACCTCTTAGGACCGGCTGGCTGGGTAACAGAGAAAATGTGGGATTTTAGAAATGTGTATCTTCTTTATACTCCATTCAGTCTTTATTAAATGGTTTTTCACAGCAAAGGTAGAGCTATCTTTGAAAAACCTGTATCTCAGTAGGGTTTTCCAGCTACTTGACATTGACTTTGAGTTAAATCTTAGCTGAAAGCAATTACTGTCATATGATGAATTGAGGCAATTTATTTATTACTTGAGAAACATCCTCCATGATGTCACTTAAAATAATGATGGAATAATCCTTCTTAAGTCCTCTATTATCAAACAGATGCAGTCGGAGAGGCACCATTTCTGCGATGTGGGGGAGGTAGTCGGCAATTTTTTAAAAATTAGACACAAAAGCACAAGTATTAGACATCAAGCAGAAAACAGTCACCTAAACTTGAGCAAAACTTGTCGCTCTGTGGAATTATGAGAGATGCTTTGGTTGCTAAAGATCAAGAAAGGTGTTATAGAGAAAGCCCAGAGATTAATCATGAAACTAAAGTCCATGTACGAAGGGCATGAAGATGGTGGTTGATATACAAGAAAAGTGAAAAGAATGAAGGAACTTAAGTTAAAAAGGTCAAGCCTGAATATCATTTGAGCAAAGCCTGTATAATTTGGTCCATATAACAAGATTCACATGACATGTTCATCGATCCCTTAGATATTAGAATCTGATATGCTTAGAGGAGGGCACCAGGAGAGATAATCTTCAAGAAAAGTCAGGTTTAAAGCAGGACTGCCTGATAACAGCAGGTGGCAGACCCAGCAGGGAAGGACACACATGCAAAGATGGTTTTAGCTGGCGGCTCAAGATAAGATTCTGGATCTCCTTATTGCTAGTCTGCTTCTTTTTTCGAAATATTTGAGGAAAGACAACCAGATTTGGGGGCTGAGCAATCTCTCCCCTGTTAATTAGAGAGTATTACAATAGTTTAAATAAATGTTGTGCCAGACTGACAGCAACTTGCTGCTCTTGTTTATTCTCTTGGAGCCCAAGAAAAGAAAGGAGTAATAATCAGAGCCTCCTCTGAGAGGCTATCTGTGAGCCTCTGAAATGGGTGTAATGATAAAACCTGCTCTTTAGGGTTGGGCTGAGGACTAAAAGAGATTTTAGGGTCAAAGGCAGCCTGGATTGTAATTAAAGCCCTAACTGTGTGCCCTTTATCCTTAATTGTATTAATGTTTCACATGTGATTAGCTCTACTGACCCTTCTGTTACTATCTTATGGCGGGGGGGGGGGGGGGGGGGAAGCCAGTAAGAATTTCTCTGCTGTGGCTTTGACTTTGCTAAAATCAAGATATAGTGCTGGACATTCTCCTCAATTTATAAATCCAGTCACCTCTCAAAAGTGGCCAAGAGTAAGCCTAGCATTGCTTGTTCAGAGGAAGCCTGTACTGGCCCTGGGGCCCATCTGGTCTCAAATCTGTCCTTCACTGTTGCCTTGTTCTACTGGGACACTCAGGTGACCCTTGCATGCTGGATTTCCTTGATCCATGTGCCAACCAGCTTCTGGGTTTGCTCAATGCAAACTAGAGCTAGTAGAGCAAGGGTCAGGGGCTGTATCCTCCCTCTTGGTCTCAGCCCCTTCTTCCATGGCAACCAGATATATCCCATGCCTCCAATGCCCCCACATGTCTGTTGGAGTTCCACCTTCTACCATGGGGCCTGACCCCAGCAACTCTTTTTGTTTCTCCAGTCTGGGCTGGATGGTGGCTTCCTGATATTGCCACTCTCCATGTGCCTTATTATCAACTTCTGATCCCTATGTGCCAATTCTTGAGCAAAATTTCTTCAGTTTAAATGCTTGGAGTACTTTCTCTTTCCCCAGTTGGCTATTAATTGATGTGGAATCTGTGCTGATTTCTAGGGATTCATTTCTTTCTTCCTTTTTTTAAGTTTTGTAAAGAAGAAAAAATTCGATTTAATAACTTTACGTATATGTATATTTTTCCCTATATCAACATCACACTTACGAGTGTAAAATATCTGGAATACACTTTTTTTTTCATTAAGAAAAACTCAGCAACAGCATTTGTTTCTCCCCAGGCTTCTCGCTCCCCTCCTGTTCACTACAATTTCAATCCTCAGAGACTGCCAAAGTAGTTCATGATCACAATTACAAATACTTTCAATGCTTTGGGATGCAATTTGTAAAGTCTAGAGGCTTGAATTTAATGAAGTATCCAGATGCTCTCCTATCAACTTCTTTCCTTTCTTGGACTTCACTTCCATCTTAAGAATAGCCCATCACCTTGAAGAATTCTTTTCCAGCCAAATCAAGCAGGTAGAGTGCATACCTGACTTCAGCAAAGCCAGAAAGTTGCCCAGCTTCTTCATTTTCCCCTGTTGTCTCCTCTTGGCAAAACCCCATAATCTGAGATGTTTGTGATGCTTAAAACCTTTGCTAGCATAGAGGTAGGAGCACAGATTCAGGGTTTCAAAGGTTTTCTCTACTGAGTGCCAGATGCATGCAAAGCCCAAGTAAAGACAGAGAAACTTCAACAAAAGGAGTCATTAAGGAGAGGGGTAAACTGCCAACACAGTGAGATTTGCCTCTGATAAGCCACATTGGGGATAATATGCCCTTGGACAGCTGAGAGGCCACTGTGTTTTTAAGAGTGCTGCTTTTAGGAATGGCATCCCCAAGAGCCAGCTTCCTTTCTTTACCGTCAGCAATGATCACCAGCATGGGTTATGCATCCACTGGGATTTACTTGGGTTTTATCAATTGCAATTAGATGTTCTTTATCTGTGACTTCTATTTTTGCTCTATATCTTTACAAGGAAAATTCTCTGAAGTAAAGCTATGAAATTGGGCCTGTCGCCAGTGAGAGTACTTTGAGAATGAATCATTAATCCCTTGTTGCCAAATTATGTTATTGCTGCCATTAAGTCATCCAGATGTAAGCCTGATACGGGCCTTGCCTCTATGAGCAGAGTTAAGTGCTTTGCTCTGGGGCTTTGCCTGCCTTTATTCTAAAGTCTGGGATGCACTCAGGCAGCAGGTTGCAAGGAGGCATCGCGGCAGCCTCTGCAACCACGGTTTACAGACTCGTTTAGCCCAGTTCCAAGGGCATGTCCCCATTATGCCACAAGTGCCAAGAGTTCCTTTAAGTTTATCAAGTGCTTTCACCTCCATTAGATCATTTGATTCTTAAAAATCCCTGTGAATTTGGCACTTCTGCCCTATTTTACAAATGATGCACATCATGGTTAATAGATTTGATCAAGATCACACAACCAGCCACCAATGGCACCCAGATGTACACTCCTGTTTCTGATTTGAAACTCATTGCTTTTGACCCATGTCACAAAATCATAGCATTTGAACATCAGAAGAGGCTTGAGACGTCATGTAGTCCCTTCTCCTTGGAAGGTGGCACATTAAATGCCCAGATATCCTCATGGATGGTGACATATCCCCTACTTAGTGAGTAATCTGGAAGGGGCAGGGCACTGGGGAGGATGAGAATTTCATGACTCTAAAGATGACAAGGAGGATTCTTCTCACCAAGAGTGTGGGCATCGTGGGCATCGCTGACATTAAGGGATGCAAGTTGAGATGGGATGATGACATCAACTGGCAGAGAAGAAAGGTCTGCACCTCATGAATGTGAAATATTAAGGGGTTAGTTAAGCATCCAGGAAGGCAAGGAAATAATAACATACAGAGACAGAGAAGCAGGTAAAAAGGAGAGTTGGCCTTAGAACAGGACTTGGGAACCATGTTCCCTGCTATCTCTGCATTGTGGTGTTGCATTGAATGACTCTGGGCTTCAGCCTTAGCCAAAAGCTCTTTCTCATTAAAACTTTTCCTTGTGTTGGTCCCTTAATCTACTCCTGTCACTTCTACCCATTGATATTTGCTCTGATCTTTCAAGTTAAAAAGTCCAAATCTACCTCATATTTCAAAATGGTCCTTTAGCTGCTTGAAGGAAAGAATTAGGTGTCATCTGAATCTCCCTTCTCTATGCTGACGATCCTGATTCTGACAAACGTACCTTTGAAGTCAGTGATCTTTGAACTTTAACGTGCACTTGAACCATGCAGAGACCTTGTTAAAATACGGCTGCTGACTCAGTAGGCCTGAGGTGGAACCCAAGATTCTGTATTTTTAATAAGGTCCTAGGTAACACTGATATTCTGGTCATTGAACCACTTTTTGAGGGACAAGTCTCTTTGCTCTGGGGATCCACCTTAAGGGCTCGAGTCCACAACTCAACAGGATTCACAGGAGTAGTCCTTTAGTCCTAGAGCCATTTCCCCTATATTTATATAGACCCTTGTTGGGTCTCAGGGATCCCTAGGGAAAATCAACTGGGATGATTATTTGGTGGGCGACAAACCATGGCACCTTGGCCCATGTCTGGAGCTAAGATTGAGGGAGATAATCAGTCTCCAAGGAATCAAGAGGCATGCCTTGGGCACTTGGTTTCCATATATAAGAGTAGACATCACAGTGAAAGTGACTGGGCTGGAGGGAGGAAGAGAGAGGATTCTAAGCCACTATAGCTTTGGGGAAAAGAGGAGAGGGCAGGGGGCAGCTGCTGCTGCTTTGAGCAGACAGCTCAGCCTCTTGGAGTGCTCAGAGCTCAGAGGGCACAGCTGGCTGGGGCATCAGTTCAGCCCTGGAGCCTCATGTTAGAGACAAAAGTCTCCCATCAGTGCAAGTCGTGCTCACATGATTGTTTTGATAATCCTGTCACACAAGGGACACACATAGAGCCATAAGGCTTCTCTAATGGGATAAATGATCACCTGGTGCCTCGTTGCCAATTCTGATTTACTTGGATTTTTCTAGGGTTGGGTCTCATGGGGCACAGAGACAAAGAAGAGCCATCAAAATCCATCCCCCTTCTCCAAGTTCTCACATTCCCAGTCCCTGCTTTACAGATAGAAGTCACCAGAGTCAGAGACAGATTCTTCCAGGGACTGGGGCTGATGCTAAGCCAGGCTTTCATGAAAAGGGTAACTTAGGACAAAAGTGATCCAGACACCATCTCAGGGATAGGCTTCTACCTCTTTGAAAATTCTCCCTTGGATTTTTGGGCCCCAGCCAGCCAGCCTTCTATGAGGACTCAGTAATGGCAGACCCTTACCTTGCCAGGAAGCACCATCATTAGCCACACCTGGTGTGCTTCTCTTCAATTCCCATCACAGGTCTCAGTCTGCACCACTGTGCACTCAGGATGTGAGCCCTGTGGACACACCCCCTGACTCTGCGGTGGGAGCTGGACTATCCAACTTCTGTCTCTTCTTCTTTTCTTCCACTCAAGTATAGGAGCCACACATGACTGCGGTCTGGCCTTTAGTCCTAGAGTCATTTCCTCTATATCTATAGCACCTTTGAACTCTGTTGCCTTCCTGTATGAACAGAGGCACAAATCCCCAGAGATGAGAGAAAATTCCCTTAAAAGAGTGCTTAAGTGAAAGTTGGATTTTCCACATCCCAGGGCATGATCACATCCCCGTATCTGAAGACTGGTTAGACCAGTCAACCATGGCCCCTCCTAATAATCTCACTGTTGGTGTCTGTGCATTCAGCTCTAATGCCTGTTAAACCACTGGGCTAAACCACTGGGCTCTGGCTTTTCAGATGGCCTCCCTAAGTCCCCTGGATACTTCTCTGTGACTCTCAAATATGGTCCATTCTTGGTTTCATGGTCACAGCTGAAGGTGATTCTGTTTAGGAACATTTTAGAATTGTGGGTGGGGGACGGAGAAAAACAATCTAATACTTGTCAATATATTCTTCACCTTTCTTTGGCATAGAACTTGATTCTACCCTGGAAACAGCATTAGACACAGTTGATCATTCCCTCCTTCTTGAAACACTGTTCTTTTAGTTCTAGGATGCTACACTCTCCCAGGTTTTCTTCCTACCTATCTGCACACTCCCTATGTTTCCTGTGCACCTTTAACTTCCTCTACCACTTCCACTCAACAAATACCACAGACTCTCATCTCTCTATTTGGAGTCTGTTTCTCTTTTCACTCTTTAGTCTCTCCCTCGATGACTTCATCCACTCCCATGCTCTGAATACCATCTACGTACATGACTCACACATTTTTTTTACATCAGACCTCTTTTCCGAACTCTATTCCTGCATTTTTAGCTATCTAAGTTTTTGGAGTATCTCTCAAGCTCAAACTGCCTTAAACACATACGCAGTTTCCCTCTAAAGCTATTATTTTACCATTGTTTCTAGAATCCAATAAATAACACTATCCTCTACGCTGTCACGCAAACTAAAGATTCGTAGTCTCCTTGACAGTTCTTTCTCCTTTATTTCCCTTACCTTATTCATCAACAGATTTTATCTATATCTATTCCAGGGCGTTTTGTCTTTTATTTTATCTGTGTATCTCCACTTCCATCACGTGAGCCAAGCAACTTTTGTCTCCCACCTGGATGCCTGCAGTAGTCTCAAAACTCATCTCTCCAATCCCCTTTGGTTCCACATTGAATCTGGAATGATTGTTGGAAATACACATCTGACCATATCATTGCTCCATGAATAACATTAAAATGGCTTTCTGTGTTTCTTGGGCTATAGAACAAAAACTTTCATGTGGCCTGTAATGTTCCCTGTGCACTGGTTCCTGCTGCCCTCTACAGCTTTTCTCTGAGCCTGTTCTCCTTGCTTCCTCACTCTTATTATACTATATCTTTTGAACGGCACCAGGCTCCTTGCGCCACCACACAGACTTCTCTTGAATCCTTTGCTTAGTTACAAACTTGGAGCTCACCCTGGTGGACACTTTCTCCCAGAAGTGACTCCTTTCTCTTCTATGCACTTTCCAAGTATCTTGTACGTCTCTGTTCAAATCCCAAATAGACTTCAAAGTTTGCTATCGCTAATTTTTAGCTTATTAGTTATATCCCACTAGCCCCAATCACCACTCATTGTAGAACCCTTTGAGGGCAGGTGCTATGCCTGTTTTGCTCCCCAAATGCCAGGCATACAGTGGGTGCTTGTAATTATTTACTGAAGGAATGAAGCATGAATCTCATTAGACCCAAGCTGATAGTAGTGCTCATAGAGTAAGAACATCCTCTACAGGGGCTCTTTGCCTTTATACACGCAGTCTTTAGAATAGGACTAAGTAACGTCTGTCAATGAATAACTGCTCCAGAGCCAACATTTGTTCTCAACCCAAATAAAATGACTCTGTCAACATTGAGGGAATTGTGACCTGAGATGCTCTACCTCCTTTGAGCTTGGTACATGGTGGACTAACCATATCTTGGAAGTCATGCTTCCAATCTGGGAAATGGAGGCTACCAAGGAGCCACTCAGAACTAGCTCTTGCTCTGGAATGTGAGGCTGGAGCTGCTAAGAAGGTAGTTGACCAATTCCTGAGAAAGTCTCTACACTGTAGATTGTCAAACCCTTCTCAGAAAGCCTGGGATTTGATGAGTTTTAGCTAGAAAAAAGGATGGGTAAATTCTCATCCAATAGTGCTTCAGGGGAAGGCCCTCTGACCTTACAGACCACATAGTTAGGCACATAGCACATGGGTACTCTGTAGCAAAATAATGCCTGATTTAAATTAATAAACAAGTAAATAAGTCTGATCCACACACCTTTATACCACTCCATAATCATCCACTAAACAATTCTGAGGGAGACCTGTCCTAGAGCCTGCCATTAGATGAACATGACATAGTCTCTAGCCTTGAACTCTTAACCGTATCCACTAGGGACACTTGGTTAGTAAACTGAATTTCTCCAAGTTAAGGCAATGTGAGGAAAGTGCTGTGAGAGAGAAAACACTCTACACTCTGAAGCAAAAAGAAAGGTGCATCAGTATGCTGGAGGGCTGTTCTGAAACATAAGTAAGTCTGGGGAGCCAGAACCAAAGCTTATGAGAATTAGCATCCCTAAACTCAAGACTCAGCCGAGTTCTGTGAATACATGACGGAAAAAAGGAGAAAATTCAATTTGATTCCTCAAGAACAAATGTGTGTGGGCAGAAACATCATCCCTTTAGCTAAACACCGAGCAAGCACTAACATTTAGGGAGCCCCTATTATGAGTTAGGCTCTCTGCTAACATGGGAAAACAAAGATAAATGAGGCATAATCTTGCCTCTGAGGAGCCTGCAGACTGGTGGAGGAGACAGATGTGGAAACAAATAACTAATAATATCACTACATTGTGGTAAGAGATATTGTGAGGTATGTGCGAAATGTTATAAAGTGTTACCAGAATTTAGAGGAGAGAGAAACTCTCCCAGGGGTACAAGCAACCGGAGAAGTGATACTGGTTGATGAAGCATAAGCTGGTACGGATGTGGCAGAATAGTAGGGATGGTTTAGGAAAAGAATGCTTTGGACTTTGAGCTGCTGCACACAAACATGGCACCCATGGGAACCTAAGGCAGTAGGAGGACATTGACTTAGGGTGCTGGTAACCCCTGGACCTCTCTCCAGAATGTTTGAAACAGGAAACTGCCTTCAATCCCTAGTACCTAGCATGCATAGGCTGGCCTTTGGCATTCTTTGGTTACTAATTTTTCTATGCCATAAGCAAAATGGTTGTTGTAGGAAGAAGGAGACTGAGGAACTTAGGAACTTCAATGTTGAGTTCAAGGTTTATGACCATTGAGACCTAAACTTGGAGCCCTAAACTTATAGAATCCTGGCCCTAACTTCATCAATCAATTTTATCTAGAAGATAAAATCACTATCTAACATTTAGAATGTTTGTGGGATTGACCAAGCTAGATCTGTGAATTGCCAAACACAGGATTAAGTGGCTGGTTCCCCACCTTCCTCTATCAGGGTTGAGTCCGAGGTTGTTCCCCAATACAGCATAGCATTAGCTTAAATGCCAAAACTTGGAGTGAATCCAACGCACTTCCCTTTAATACACTAAATTTTTACCCGATCATTTGTTTCACATAGGGAACAAAGCAAAAACTCTTTCTTTTTTTTTTAATATATTTTTTTATTGATTATTTAAAGCATTACATAGTTCATGATATATCATCTTTCATACATTTGACTCAAATTGTGTTTTGAACTCCCAATTTCACCCCAAATACAGATTGCAGGAAAAGACTACAGCAAAAACTCTTTCTATCTTTAAAATTCCAGTGGTTTTAATTGTGTTACCTTAATATATAGCTACTACTTTCACCATTTATCTAAAAGAATAAAGCAGAGTTAGGAATAATTCTGCGAACCCAAGAACCAAATGGTGGTTCCAAAGTTGGATCCCAGTTACAAAACAGTACAAGGAACAAAGTACTTCTTGATCTCACCAGAGGAAAAGGATGCTCTAACACAGCAATTATGGAATCTTGGGAAACTCAATTTCTCGACATGTCAGTTTCTTCATCTTCAAAAGGGTCTAATGGGACAAGGTGTACAAAGCTCTTAGCACAGTGCCTGGCACCTAGTTAGCTCTCTGTAAGTGGAAACACTTGTTATGATGACTATTGTCTGAACACATACGTGAGCCTTTTCAACACCTTCCTCCTTCCCTTTTCCTCTCCAAGGTGCCTCCACCCAGAATTCTAACACTGTGGAGCCAGAGAAGCAGGTGGACAACACGGTGAAGATGGCGGGCGTGATCGCTGGCCTCCTCATGTTCATCATTATTTTGCTGGGCGTGATGCTCACCATCAAAAGGAGGTGAGTCTCTGACTCTGCCCTGAAGACTCTGCTGACCCTAGGTGACCCCACTTTCATGACTGCCCTGCATGGCCAGGTCATTGTTCTGTTGGTCCCTGTCCAGCAGCGATCTGATGACTGTTGAGGTTCTGAAATACTTGAGCCAGCTGTGGCTCCTTGTGTTGTTATTGGGAGAGTGTGTTCTGCCTGCTTGACAAGTGGCCCAGAGAAGGCCAATTTCTCATGGAACCAGTAATTCCTATGGGTAGACCACGTTGTCATGCCTTTGGACTCTGTATCATGAAATGAGTCTTCTTAGAGTTAACTGTTCTGTTGTGATCGCTCATGTTCTAAGATAGCTGGGGAGGTCCACAAAGATAGATGATCCTAGAAGTACAATCGCAAGAAAGTAATGCTTTACCTTTCATACCATCAGATCCAGTAGCTGAATCCCAGGTTGCCCTCAAACTTCTATGAGAGTCCCAGAGACTCTCCTACTCCAGGCTCCTTCTGACTGCATGTCTCACAAAACCTTCCCAGCTGGTTGTTGCTGCTTGGTACCTCTCAGCAGGATGCCTCTCTGGGCCCATCAGGCCAACTAACACAGTTTTCCCATACTCTGTGTGTGTTTTTCCAAATTGCATTGCTGATGAAAAGCAAGAGTGCAGATGTGTCCCTTATTCCCAAGACCCCAGCATCTTCTGTTTAAGAGAGATTCATAAGGCTTGAAGATGACACTAGAGAATCACAGAGAGGGGAAGGAAATACAAAGGATGAATTTCAGCTAGCAGTGTCCTGAGTGATATGGGTTATTCCTCCTGATCACATCTCCTTAGCTGCTGCCTGTCACCACATGGCCATGCCTGCTTACCATCTCCATGTCTTCCCAGTTTCATCTCCTGAGTGTCAATCTTAGTTACCCTCCCACTCCTCAGTCTGCCAGAGCCAACAAAGCATTTATCTACCTTATAACATCTACTGTGCCAACATGCCCTGCCCCCAGGAAATACAGCCATTTTACATTGTTGACCAAACTGACAACTGAGCCTAAAGCTCTTGGTTTGGTTACCGAGAGTTCTGGATGACCCTAAGAACAAGGGCCAGAAACTCATCTCCATGTACAGGAGGAAAGATGCTTGAGAAACTTGTTCCCCTCCAGAACAAAAGAAAGGAATGTCCCAAAGACTAATTCCAGCTTCTACTTTAGGAACCACATGAATATGAATGCAGAGTTTTTGTTTTTTTTTCCAATAAAGTGATGTTCCCATCTCCAGCTGTCAGTGATTCAAAAATACTGGTTTGGCACCATGCTGTCAACCATGTAGGCACCAGAACATCCCTCTGTCCCTCACTCACTGTTCTGCCTAGAATCAGCCAGTCCCTCCTCTGACAGGATAGCTCAGGGCAGGGACCTCTTCCTTTCTTACACCTTTTATCTAATACCATCATTTCTCCTTGAGCTCCCAGCAGGATGGCTGAAGAGTTAAGGTTCTCATCCAGCCACAGAGGTCCCCTGTTGGTGCGGGGTTGGGGGTGACACTGGGGCCAAGGAGCCCTCCAGGGGCTAAAGACAGCCCTGCATTGTCATTAGCTCATCATGGTAAAGCACCACCATATTGTCTATCTCAGGGACGAGTCAGCTGTGTTACATGAGGTAGAAGATGAGCTTCGATCTCTATGTGGGCCGTAAGCACATTGCACATAAGAGATCTTTGCCATGTTTCTTAGCAACACCGACATATTAGAGGCAGAGGGGAGTTTGGGATTGTCTACCTGGAAACAGTGGCCAATTTAATAGAAGTGAATATCTCCTCGACAGACCCAGAGTTTCCTCATTCTTTGCCACTGATTTGTAAGTCAGATATGCTCTTCCAATTTTGCTCTTTCTAAAGCCTGGCTTAACCCACGTCACCAGCGTCTGTGAGCTTGTGAAGAAATTTCACTTCCTTCTCAACAGCTATTTCTGAAATGTGTGACTTTCTGGGA
This sequence comes from Spermophilus citellus, assembly GCF_964194105.1. Classification (NCBI taxonomy): domain Eukaryota; kingdom Metazoa; phylum Chordata; class Mammalia; order Rodentia; family Sciuridae; genus Spermophilus; species Spermophilus citellus. The sequence continues at coordinate 17,021,257 of NC_138185.1, forward strand.
GGGGCTCTCTGTTTCCATGGTGGGAGCAAGTTTGAAGTGAGTCTTTTGTGTAGTTTTAACCTCTTCTGAATATCTTCATCGTGTCTCACTTCTATAAAAACCCTCTTCCTCAAACTCAACCAAGGGTGTCACATGATCACCATGTCTTCCCAGGAAGCAAAACTGAAGACATCATGGCAGTGTGTGTGGAGTGGGGATGCTGGTCAGTGTTTGTGTATACAGTATCTTCTAAGAAAATGAAACATTTTCTGACCTCGTTGATAGGACAATTTACCAATGGATTTAGGGAAGAGGAAGACAGGAGAGAATGGGGAAGAAAAGAGAAATTAGACATAGGTCTGTACTCTTTTCACTTAACCTACAGTATCTTCCTCTGTCCAGAGATGGTCAAAGGACAGACAAGGGCATGGTGGGCTCTTTTGCTTCTGGGCACGTCTTCTAACTCCAATCCTATATATAAACACAGGGACACGTCCGGCAGTTCAATCTGCTACTAACTCACTGCTGGTTATACCGCTGTCCACAGCTAGAAGGAAGAGATATTAAAGGAAAAGAAATCTCCAAATAATAGACAAATCTCCAGGGCTCAGGATCCCCACGTCAGCATCTCTTCAGGGTCCCATCATCACCTGCAGTTCCTGGATCCCGGGTTTCTCAGAGGTAGCACACGTGCTATATTCCCTCCACTGGTTTGAGCTTGTTGGGGTCCTCACCCTGTCCTCCAGGGGCATGCACACAGCCACTCTGTTTTTTTCTCTTCCTGATAGATTCAACTGACTCAAAGTCTCCCTAAAGCTACAGCCTCAGAGGTTTCCAGGAAATATAGATATTCCCAGTGGCTCCACGTCAGGGGCTCGCCGTTGTTGGCGTTAGGACTCTCTCCCCTTCTCCAGAGTCTTTCTTTTCCTCTTAGGGGTTTCCTTTGTGACAGAGAAACAGAGAACAGAGAAGGACTTAAGGTTCAAAGGGCTGAGGGAAGGGCTTAATGAAAGAAATTAAAACTGATTTACATTTAGAGATTGGAAAAAAGAGAGAGGCAGGAAGAGATGGAGAGGAAGACTGACCGCCAAAGCCCGAGGAGGGTTTTGTTCATGCTTGCCTTTGTTTTGTAATAAGGGAGAGGGTCTCCAAAGACTAAAGGCCAAAAGGGATCTGAGGTGCTGGTGGGCCACTTAAATGAGACTCCCCAATAGTTTACAAAGGATGCAAGTTAAAGTTCAGATTTTATTTATTTATTTTTCTTTATTTTGGTATGACCCTTGACTGTTTGGACTGGGCTTCTTTGAGTGTGGGACCATATATAATCAAGACCACGTGGAGATGTACAGGATTATATGAGCATTTTAAGACAGGTACCAGGAGCCTGTCTCTGATAGAGTTAATGAACAGTGTGGTTTTACCCATGTCACAGCAATACGGTTCCCCTCTTCTCCTGGATCTATTGATCACATGTAGACCTTGGAATGCTCTAGTATGGGTGCCAACATATAGTAACAAATACCTCCTTTTCACGTGTACCATTTTGAATCCTGACATAAAGAGAGGCCCATGGCTGGCTTGGTCCTGTGGTCACGAGTGTCCTTCACTCCTCAACTTCCCACCTTATGTAGTTACAGCCTCCCCTACAGAAATTAGTGGCCAAGGAGTTAATACATAGGGATTTGGGGTGTCTTTAATGAAAATTAAGGTGGGATTCTCTGAATCTTTGTGCCTTAACCAATTTTATCTCCATGGTTAAAGGTGTTTACTGGCCACTCATACATGAGAAACTCTACACTTTAATGTTTGTGGGATGTGAGATTATATGCATATGTCCCCAGGTTTCAATTTTATGCCCTGGCCATACTCTCTAGAGTCCCATGGTTCCCCGAAAGCTTGAGACCATGTAAATTTGGAAAAGGAAACACTGGATCCAGGGTTAGCAGGATTCTTGCAGATCTGCACAAGGACTTGTCAGAATCCTATAGTCACCTCTCCATCCCTTCATACTTTGAGAACTAGGAAGTTTTAGGGAGATATTTTAAAGTTAGTTCTGAGCACGGCTCTAGCTACTCTCTCTCTTCTCCTCCTCTGCTTAGCTCTGCCTGGTCCAGACTGAATTTTCTGCCAACCATGCTTTGCCTTGTCCACATAGTAAGTTTTCCAAAGGTATATCTGGAGTGTCTTGGGTTTGAAATATGAGAATCAACTCTGAGATATGCATACATCTCTGAGTACACATTGATTCTTTGTGATTTCTATCTGCCCTCCAGTAATTCCCAGTCTAATGGATGCAGACCCTTTGTAACTGGACTAGGAATCAAAAAAAAATTGTCCAGTTTCTGCAGTAGTATTGATTTGCTGTTTGCCATGGAGATGACACTTAACAAATCCCATTCTTTGCTATGTGAGATGCCGCCAACCTTATAGGGCTGTTTTGGAGATCAGATAGGCTAATGTTGGCCTATATTTTCCTGAGAAATGAAAATGTACAATGTCAACAGGAGCCCTCTCTCACACATGACCATAACTGTACCAGAGCAGGTCTAAGCTCATCACTAATATGCTAACAGCAGTGTTGCAATCAATGTTCACACATTGAGCTAATTTCTCTATTTCTATGGCTGCCATATTTTTATTATAATCCTTCTAATAATCATAGTTGGCTAGGTCTGTTGATACTTCTATATATTTTTTTAATTTTTGAGAAAATTTCAAAGGGATTACATGAGCTGGTCAAGGTCTTGGGCAGAGTTGAGATGCAAACCCAGGCTCTGTCACCCCAGATCCCATGCTGCTAGCTTCTATGCTATCAGTCCAAGGAGACTAGTAGGAAGTAAGAAAATCATAGACCTGGAGACAGGTGGCTCAAATTCAAGCACTACTTTTCCTCTCTAGTCTTATTTTTCCTGCCTTCACACTACTCTCTGGGCATGTGTTTCCCTGAATGAAATGTCCTGACATTTTTCTTCCCCTGCAAACTTTCTATTACCCTCTAACCTTCTGCCCCAAGGTTTTCCAAGTAGGACTCCCAAGTATGACCTCCTCTCCAAGATCTTCCTATGAACTTCCCCTGCAGGAAAGATTCATGATGCTCCAGCTCAATACAGCCACCACACTGGATGCACAAGTCTTCTCTTGTGTCTTTATCACAACATCTGGTGGTTGTCATTTTGTAAGCTTAAAGATGGAAATGGCCCAGGAGGGTGGGGTCTGCTGCTTCAGTCCTCTCTCACTGGAGTCCCATTCCTCTGTGTCATCTGCCTTGAAAATCCCCCAAGTGTTTCATAAGTCAAAATCATTGCCTACTTCTCAACCTGTTCCCAATCTTACATCCCCCAGCTCATCAACAGGCATTCCCTTCCATCCTGATCATCACCCTGGATTCCTCTAAGCCTGCATCTTTGTAATTTCTTGGTCATAGCTCCTCCTCTCCCTCTCTCTCTCCACACAGCCTCTTCCCTGGAGCAGGACCTCTATTGCAGACTCCACCCAATCCTCTTTCCACATTATAGCCACAGTGATGTGCCAAAAATGAAACTCACACTCCCAAACCTGTTGTCTGAAATCCTCCCAACGGCTTCTCTTCCACAACAACAAGGTTCACTGGGTGGAAGTGAGGGAAGAAGCATATGTTCATGTCATCTGGGAAACTTTGTTGAGCTATGTTGTCCTGCTCACAGTGCTTCTGGCAGGTCTCCTAATATTACCCCTCCTCCTATAGTTTTATTTATGAACTTCCTTCTTGATTAATGTTTGCATTCCTCAGCTCCATGTGACCAGATACTACCTGTGTTGAAGGCCCCATTCTAAAGTCACCTTCTCCAGTGAATGCTTTCTGACCTATAACCTAGCTGCAGTCTCTTCACCACCTGGAGCCCCTCTGTGAGGATCCCGTATGTTCTGCCTTCCATTTGTCATTAGTAGTCACATCTCGTCTCCTCCACTGGGCCATCCACTGTCTGTTCTAATTCATCCTTATCTCAAATGCGCCTGGCAGATACTAGGAATTTCCTACAAAGATTTTGAATGGAATACCCCAGTGGAATTAAAACAGATGGAGCCCAGGATTGACATTCTATCTCTTATACGAGAGAGTTTCACTCAGAATACAGACCCGAATATCAACATTCGGTGTCAATGATGTACAGAAACCTGTGATAGGAGGGTGGTAAGGCTGGAGGTCAGTATGTAAAAGTGATAGCATGGCCTGACCCTTCAGGGAACACATTATCTACTCAGGGAATAAAACAAAAACTTAGAGAGAATCAGAAAAACTAACTATTGGGTGAGCAAGAAGGGATAGTGCACATTATTGAATTAGAGTATGCTACAGATCGGACAACTAAGACACAGAGTTTAAGGAAATTACCTGAAAGCACATGGCCAATAAGTGGTAGAAGTGGGTCTCTGCTTGGGCAATTTGGGGAAGGAGTCTATATTCTTAACTATCTACAATGGATGGAACATGAAACAGGATCCACTGAGAGGCTAAATTGTGGGGCATGATTTTGAATGGCTCATTGAAGTGGGAAAATAGCCCAAATGAAATGTATCATCTTTCCCCACCTATTCCATCTCAGTCCTTAATATACACCTTGTTTGCCCTTATGTGGGCAGCTGCTAAAGCTAGAAATCTTGAAGTCCCCCTGAACGAATCACACTTAATCACCTGTTGACTCTGTATCATAATCACCCTTCACATTCACCTCTTCTTTTCTACTCCCATGATCATTGCAAACATCTCTTGTCTTGACCTTTGCTATAACGTCTAGGACCGCACTACTAGTGGGTGTCTCTCTCTCCTCTGACTTTCTCTTCACACTCTTGCCAGACTCATCCTTCTAGAACAAGTATTTGATTACTTGGCTTCTTGAATTTTCCCTATGATCTGTAGAACTGAGACCAAACTCCTTAAGCTTTGGGGGAACTAGCCTTTCTAACATCTTGGCATTCCTTCCTGGCTAGCCCACCCACCTACCCTATCCACAAAACAGTTCTGTCTGCCTAAGAATACCCTTCCCCTCCCCCATCTGGTTTCCTTTTTTTCTTTCTTATATAAGTATCACAAATTCTGGCCCACCTTGCCTGCATTTCCTCCCCACACCTGCCTTCAGGTATGGTCTCTGTGTCTCCACATCATTTGTCACCACTGAAGTCAGTATAACATAGCAGTGATTAACACAGGCTCCTAAGTAAAATTTTCCTGGATTCTAACACCTGCCATGGCACTTTCCAAGCATGCCAGTTTGGACAAGTTATTTAACCTTGCTCTCCTTGTCTGTTAAAGAGGGACAATAAATTTCATAGGGTTACTGTGGAGATTAAATAAAATAGTCCACCTCATTTAGTTAGAACAGTACCTGGAATATAAGTGATAGCCTACTAATTAAGTAATAGCCATTATTATCATTAGTTTCATGATTTTCTTTCTCCTAGATAAGCGGGCTAGATCAGGATCTCATTTGTCTTTCTCTAGCACTTGGGGGAGACAGGCATACAGGAGGTTCTTGCTGAATTAATTGATGGAAAGACGGATGCATGGATGGTAGATGGATTGTTGGATGGATGGGCAGGTAAAATAATGTATGGACAGATGACTGAGTGGACTTCTATAATGGATGAATAGGTGAATAGAAGGAAGGATAGATGAATGGATGGATGGATGGATGGATGGGCTTATGAAATGGATGGATGAATGGACTTACAAATAGATGGATGGGTAGATGGTCAAATGTGTTGTTAAATAGACAACATAGTCCTGTGAAAATGGTATGGAACACAGGTAAACTGTGCCTAAAGGCAATCTTGTCAGCCAGCCACAAAGAAGAAGAGTCTGCAATATATGATTTATTAAGTTTAGGGTTATGGTTTCATTTTTTCCTAAGCACAGCTGTCCTCCTGCTCGGGATTTTTAGTTTCAGGCAATCTGTTACTTGCAATATCACTGTATCCCTGTAAATTTAGACCTTTAGTAAATCTTCTTCAAGGCTTAGAGAAAACATACATGTAAACTGTGTTTTGGTCACAGAGTGAAGGCCTATGATGCTTGCCCTGGGAGGATGGGAAGGTTAATTGGGAAAAGAGATTTAATTAATAAAAGTTTGTCTGTTACCATCATCCTAGGAGTTTCTTTGAAGCCAGGGAAAATGCTGGCTTTGGGTGACACCCAGGATCACTCAGAAAAGCTACTTGGAAGCGGTGGTTGTGGTTTGAAGGTGAGGGGAACATGTTGTCTGGAGGAGGTGGCCCAGGCACTGGTGAATGTTAGAGGTGGAAAGCAGTAAACCCAGAGGGCCAGAGTTCAGAGTGCAGCCTGCGTGCCTTTAGGAGGGGGCTTGGGCAGTGAGAAAATCCACCTGGGGATGGAAGCTTTGCTGCTGGTCCAAAGATCCATAAAACCTTTGACTTAGTGAGACCTCTTAGAGCCTCAGATTCCTCAACTAAAGGCGAGAATAACATCCGCTCTGCAGGGTTGTGGGGAGAGTTAAGAGATAAGGTCTGTGCATCTCCATGCCTACATCGCTGTTGCTCCTGTTTCCCTGCTTCCTGGAAAGGAGCACAGTGGGTGAGAGCGTGGGCGTCAGAGCCAGGATGCCGTCAATGGTAGTCACTGGCTGTGGCCCTTCAGCCAGTGATTTCACCTTCTTGCCTCAATTTCCTCATCTGTAAAGTGAAAATGATGAGACACCTATCCATTAGAGAGGTTGTAAAGAATGCGCGAGTTGGTGTGTGATGAGAGCCCAGAACAATGCCTGGCATGTAGGAAGTGCGGCCTAAGTCTTTGTTCTTACTGTATTCACATTTTTATTTCTACTGAAGAGGCGAACCCTTTGTCCTGGTGACCAGAGTAAGTGCAGCAAATACTACATCTGAGGATCAGGTGGGAACATAAACTGCCTTTAATCCATCCTTAGTATTTTCCATGTGTAGGGTGATATAACCTGATATTGATTCAAATTAATGTACTTTATATGAAACACTATGCATTATATATCATATCTAATTTGAATATAATTACTTAATGTTGATGGCCCCAATAGCTGTTGGTTAACTATTGTCCCTAAGCTTGAGATGGAGAAACTGGGACTGTGCTGTTTAGTGATTTGCTCAAGTTACTAAATGTGGCTTGTAAATGATGGTGCTGAGACGCTGAGGCATCCCATATTTCAACTGCTCAACATTTTCAACCTGTCAGTCATCTCTGCCAGCTACTTGGTGCATGGGTCAGGAAAAAGAAGTGTAAAGACAGGAATTAATTTGCCCAAGAAGGCACACTAAGCAAGAGAAACAAATGGGATTAGAATACTGGCCTCTTGGTGCTCAGCCCAATATATGGAATATGGAAAACACATATTGTCTGTTTTCTGTTGCTATCACAAAATGCCAGAGACTGGATAATTTATAAAGAACATTAACTTGCTTCTTAGAGTTCTGGAAGCTGGGAAGTCCAAGAGCATAGGACCGTCCTCTGCTTGGCATCTGGGGAGAGCCTTCTTGCTGCATCATAACATGGTGGAAGGCATCACAGGGTGAAGCAGAGCAAGCATGGGTCAGCTCATGTCTCTCTTCCTCTTCCTATACAGCCACCAGTCCCATCCCAGGGCCCAGCCCTTGTCTGATCCTAGTTGCCTCCCCAAAGCCCTACTTCCAAACGTCATAGACAATGAATTTGGGGATTAAGTTTCAACATCAGTTTCAGGGGGAACATTCAAACCATGCCAAGAGATGTTTGTAAATCTTCGTCAAATGGATCCTGAGCTTTCCATTCTTGGGAAATCACATTTCTAGGCACTGGACCAGGCTGTGATGAAGCAAAGGAATGATCTTCTTAGTGCCAGGCTGCATGGCTGGTGAAGGGGGCTGATGACTTGCCAGGAGTGATTCCATTTCCATTCCTTACAGCTCTGAGTTTTCCACTCTCCCATCATCCAGGACCACTGTGTATTTGGTCCAGGATATTGAATAGTTTTGGGGGGTTGCCAGATCTTGCTGAACTGTGCCTCGTATCCCCCAGTTTATCCTCCTAAGGAGGAATATGCTTCTGTCTTTTTAATCTCTCAGAGTCACTTTAATTCTGGGGCTATGGGGCTTGGGTTGGGCTTTGTTGATGAGCTTTGGTCACTTATTACTTGAAACGGTAATTTGGGGGGGCCTCTGAATATGTGTTCCTACCCCGATTATGAAGGCAGTATCTTCTGATGACAAGTACCTGGGATAACGGTTGAAATTAATTGAATCATTCAAGAGAAAAGGAAACTATTCCTGCTTACTCAGATGGATATTTTGGAACCTGAATTTTCTAGCAATTTTTCTCAATCCTCAAATGTATCACTTATGGTCAGTGTCTCAAAATCTGATGTGAAATAAAAACATTCCTATTTATTTTCTTACAACATCAGGCAAATTACAACCAAGGGAATATCATGGACTTCTGTGAGGTCTGTGATTGCTCAGAAGCCAAGAGCTAGTGAGGGACATTAGAAAGACATTGAAGGCAGTGAGTTTTCGAGCTTTATGCGAACTCTTAGATGAAACTCCAATTTATGAAATAGATAAAAAATGGAGATGCTCTAGCTTTTGTGGATGGCAACAGCACCACCTTCTCCATGTCCTCCTCCTCCCTTACAATGAACCTGCTCTGCAGAACCCCTGGGATCCTGGGAACACCATTTGAAAACTACGAATCTAGTTCAACACACCTAACCAATAGATGAGAACACAAAGGCACAGAGGATATTCAAATCAAGGTCTGTTAGATTGAAAACTGGAGCTCCTTCTTCTTAGTATGGTACTTGTTCATGATTAGGTTGAATTTTGATGACCCTCAATTTAATGACTTGAAAAATGGCACTTATTTATCATTCATGAGTCTTTTCCTAGGGAGGGCTTAAAGGGAATGACCTTTGTTTCATTCCACAATGTCGAGGTTCTCAGGCAACTTGATCAGCCAGGGATGGAGTGGCTAGAGGCTGGCTGAATGTTACTTTCTCTTTATGTCATCTCAGGGCCTCTCCATGTGATCTCTCCAGCATGACAGCCCCAGGGAAGTTGAACTTCTTACATGGAGAGTCGAGGTTCCAAACGAATTTCAAAGACTTGGACAGAACTACAAGGCTTCTTTTATACCTGGTTTAGAAAGTCCCAGAACATATAGAACATAATTCCTACATGATATCATTGGTCACACAAGGCCAACCCTGTTTCTGTGTGGGAGGTGTCTGCGCTGGAAAGTGGGGGTCATGGGGAGCCATATTGGATGCTGGCTATAGGATTTCCTTGCTTTGGAATGACCTTCCTAAATAGATTCTCATGTCCTTTCATCTGAAATAAAGAAAACCCAAAGAGTGAATTGTGGTGTGGCTTAGATTATAGGAACACTGTCATGCAGAAGAATGGTAGACTAGTCTCAAGATACCACAGAAAGCTGATTCAAGACCAAAAAAAATAATCCATTATTGTAAGGAAGCTAGTTTTAGATGGCCATAAGAAAGAGCTGTCAAACAGCAAAAATAGCCAATGTGAAACTCGGCTTTCTCTGCATGAGGTAGTGAGTTTTCCTCTCATAGGAGATGCCTCTCTCATTTCTTCTGCCATTGAAAGTATCTGATTCTTAGCAAAGAGGATGGGTAGAGAAACCTGCATCTCCTTGAGCTTAGGGATGCTAAAATAAAAATGTGCATTTCTAAGAACCAAGATTTCATACAAATCTAATTCTTCTTTGTTTGTCTTTTCTTTTTCCCCCCTTTTTGGACATTTCCTTCATCTGACTGCCCATCAATATATAGAAGAAATGCTTATTCCTACTCCTATTACTTGTAAGTATTGAGCTGGTGTTAACTTTGCATCATGCCCTGTAAGGGAACCTGTAGCATGCATTTCCCGCACCAACCGATTGTCTGTTGGTTTCTCATACCCACTGCTGTCTAAGTCAAGTGTAGCCCTGGGGTTTTCTGTTTTATGTAGTTGTTTTCCATTTGAAAATGCACTGTCATTGTTCAAGTCTGTTATGTTTCTACCATCTTAATTTCCCTGCCTATTTCTGGAGTCGAGAGGGGCTGCTTCTCCTTTCTGAGTGCAAATTTCTAGTTAGGAGTCCCTGAATTCCAGCAAGAAAGAAATCCAATCCTTCTGCAGGACTTGCACGCATAAGACAGAATCACAGATCTCTGAGTGTATTTGTGTCTACTTGGGGGATTGGGGAGCCCCGGGGACTCTAAAAGTTAGAAAGGAGGCGATTGACTATTTCCACTATTTCAGGAAGACGGCAGGGAACCATGACTTTCTCTAGACCCAACCTCACAGGTGACAGAAGCATGCAAGGTCTTTGCTTTGGGCTGGAATTATCTGTTTGGCATTTAGCATTGGTTATGTCACATTATCATTGCCTTTTTTCTTTTTGTGGACTTATAGATGGCTGCTGGCCTATCAGGTTGTTTTTTTTTTTTTCACTTACTTTGTAAAGGTGTTTTTTTAAGTGGTTATTTTTATTAACAAAGCACATATCTCCAAAACATGAGGATAAAGAAGAAAAACTATACAATAGATCCTTGATGATAAAAAGTTAAAAAAAAAAAAACTACTGAAGTCATCCCACATTCTAATATTCATTTTCCATTTGGGGAAATTGAGATCCAGAGAGAGGTGTGTGCTCTCACCCCACATGCATCTAGAGAAGAGTGGGATTAAAACTCAGAAAACCTGGCTCCTGGGAAAGTGTACTGCCCACCATTCCCTCAACCCTGGCACACCCAGCCTTGTGAAAAAGTCAGTGATCATCTATTAAAACTCTCAAGATGACGATGGAGCCAGAAAAAATGGTGGCCCATCCACCCCGGGCAGTTAGAGCCAAGCGATAAGCAGATAAATTCATGGTACCACCACCCTCATGTTATATAGGCAAAAAAATGAATCCTCACCATTAATACTGGAAGAACTGTGGGATTTTGTTTCATCTGTTCATTCATTCATTCATTCATTCAATAAACATTCACTGAATACATACATTATGTTCCAGACAGTGTAGATGGAGAAATGACTTTGATTCTCACTCTTCTAGTGTTCAAACCTACCTGAAGATTAGCATGAAAATCAAATAATTGAAATGTTAGCTGAGAAACATGTACACATAATGTGTGGTAAAAGAGCACTGAGTTTGAGTAACTAGCTTTTCAATGATGCAGGAGACAGTCATCCCTGTACCTACAGAGGAGTTTACCTAACACTAGAGAAAGAAAGATTCTGATTGGTGGGAACAGCATATGCAAAGGCACAGAGGTATGAAAAAGAAAAAGAATATGGTACATTTCTTGCTGTGATGGAAAGAGAACGAACTTTAGGACTCCTGCAGTTGTGTCTTCAAGTCCTGTCAATGTCACTTACTCAGTGGTTATATATCCTTGAACAAGTTTTCTAAATGCTTCAAGTCTCATTTCCCTTGAGTGTGAAATTAGGGGAACAGTGCCTAACTCATAAAGTTGCCTTGGAAAGGGAATGAGATGAATTTGGAAAGTGCCTAGCCCAAAGCTGATGCTTTATGAAATGTTGGTTTTCTTTCTTTGACCTTTCAGAAACCATAAGGGGTGATGGCAGTAATGGTGGCCCCGGGAACCCCTCTGGCCTTCCAGGGGCTCTTATGGAGTCAGTGTTCCACTGTAGGTGTGGGCATGCAGTGACCCATCGCAGCTTCTGTGAATCTCCCTCCCTCCATCTGTAGCCAGTGTGCACACCGCTGTGCTGTCTTTGGAGGCCTACTGTGTGCTCTGCACTGTGCTGGGCACAGTGGTGAGATTGAAGATGAGCAGTGTGGAAGCATAAGAGACAGGGATGCAAACGCGCGTAGTTCAGGTGCATTGATAAACAAAGGCCTTTTAGTTGGTGCAAACATAGAGTTCTACATCACAGGCCCTGGAATGGGACCCTGGAAAGCAGAGCATGTGGACGGGACACAGGGTTTCCAAAACAATATTCATAATTCTGTATTCACCAGCCCCAAAGCACTCTGAGTGACATGCCTTGGATGTCACCATTAAGCAATTCTCTGCAAAATTCTGCCTTCCATAGAGAGATGTTACATGGTTAGATTTTCTTTTGCACTCCATTCCCTGTCCCCAACCTCCAGAAAACACTTGCCAAAGAAGATGAACCACCTAAGCATTAAAGGGACTGAACAGATAAGGCATATTTAATCATCTGGACAGGAGGGAAAAGGGGGCGATTACCAGCACACACCAAATATTCTGTGTACACATTAGCTCACCGAGTCCTCATGATAGCCCAGGCCAATAGCTCCCATTATCCTTATTTAATGAGATGTAAATTGTTCAGAGAAGATAAGTCATTCTCCTAAAGCCACTCATCAATGACTGCAAGAGGAGGGGCGGTGAGGCGGGCAGTGTATTCTCTTAGAAACAGAGACTTCTGGGGGAAGAAATGATTTGAAGCAAAGAGAATAAATATAATTGTCGGTATGTTGGGCTGAGGATGCTGGTGGAATTCCTGAGCAAACGGAACTTAGGAATGCAGAGGTAGAGTTTGGGCAGGAGGTGGATGTTTGGAACCTTCCTCAGAGAGAACAGTTGAGATTATAGGGTTGATGGAATCAGGACTAAAGAGAGATTAAAGGGCAAAGAGGACGAGGGCTGAGCGCCAGAAACTGACTGTGATTAAAGATTCCAAAGGGGAGAGGAGCTGGCTAAGCAGAAAGATGATAAGAGGAAAACCATAGGAACCCAGAAGAGAAAGGCCCAGCAGAAGGAAGGGTCGGTTGACCCTTACAGATGCTCCAGGAGATGGAGGCTGAGAGCCGGGCACAGCCCAGACACTCTGTAGGTGAAGTCACTTCTGCAGCTTCTGGGGTGAGGGTGGGGGAAGAAGCCAGCCTGCCTGGGAGTGCTCAGAAGGTCACTTTTTAAAAAAAAAACTATTGGGCTATAAAACAGAGGAGAAAGATGAGGTTGGCTACCTGAATGATCAGAAAGTGCTGGACCCAGTTATAGAAAGCATGGAAGAGCCTGTGGGGAAAGAAGAGGCTGGAGATGATGGACAGGGGGAGAAGGTAGGAAGGAGGGTCTGGGGGCAAGCTAGGAGGGGAGGAAAGATGGGTCTGCTGAGAACATAGGATTGAGAGGAGGCATGGAAATGGAGGTAAAGGAACAGAAAAGAAGTGATAACCTGTTTCAGTCAGCTTTTGGGGTAGTGTGATCAGAAGACTTGACAAGAATAATTAGAAGAGGAAAACCTTATCTGGGGGCTCACGGTTTCAGAGGTCTCAGTCCCTAGACAGCTGGGTTCATTCCTAAGGGCTTGAAGTGAGGCACAACAATATGGCGGAAGAGTATGGCACCTGGGGACGTGGCACCAGGAAGCAGAGAAGGAGCTCTCCTCATCTTGACAAATATAAACCCCAAAGGCACGCCCCCAAATGATCCACCTCCTCTAGCCACACCCTACCTGCCTAGAGTCACCACTCAGTTAATCCCTATTAGGGGATTATTGCACTGATTAGTTTAAGGCTCTCATAACCTGATCATTTCACCTCTAAACATTTTTGCATTGACTTCCATGTGAGCTTTTTGGAGACACTTCACATCTAAACCATAACGTGGCCTCCAGGATCCCTAGATTTCAATAGGGATCTTGGGGTGCTGGTATAGATCCTTGAGGGGAGCCTTGAACCCTTGTTACTCAGCATGTAGTCCAGAGACCAGCAGCAATGTGGTCAATGCAGCATTTAAGACCTCAGCTCAGCCCTCTTGAATTAAAACCTGCAAAATGACAAGATCCCCAAGTGATTCCTTTTCACATTACAGTTTGAGAAGCACTGACTTAACCAGAGTTAAAGTTTGAGAAGCACTGAATTAACAACAGAAAAAGACAGCGGGGCCCATTGTTTTTCTATAGCACAGAAAAATAGTTCTCTCCTCAAAGGGGTTAGGGATTACCTGGTCCCTCAAAAACTCTAAAATCTTCCATGAAAGAGGAAGTTTCCATCATTGTTTGGCTGACCAATCTCTTCAGTGAACTCAGAGTTTATACATGCAACAACTATTCACAGACTGCCCACCATGCACCTGGTACTGTTCAAGGTTCTAGGGATTTAGGAGTCAGCACAAATTAAAACCTCCTCCCACACGGAGCTTTGTAGTGTGAGTCATAGAAAATAAACAACATATATAATAAAAATGAATCGCGAGTGACGTATTGGAAGCACTAAGAAGAAAAATAAATAAACCCAGGAGAGAAGATACAATAAGTGGAGAGGAGGAATGGAGGAATTTTTTATTTCCCTAAAATAAAGAGGCCACCAAGTACTTTTCCTGAAATGATCCATACACAAGACCAGGAGTCCCAAACATCTTCTGTAAGAAGCCAGACAGTAACATTTTTTTGGCATTGCATCTACTCAGCTTTGATTTTGTCTCATGAAAGCAATCATGGAAAATAGGTCCATGAATGAGTGTGGTAATGTTCCAATAAAACCTACTTAAAATAACAATAGAAAAAAGACAGTGGGCCAGATTGGGCTTGTAGGTCGAGGTTTACCCATCCTTGTCCTAGACTTCTGGATAGGGAGGAGTTGAGATCCAAGCCTCTCCCTGCTTTTCTGAGCTTCTACTGTGTGCTGCCTCCTGCGCTTGGTGTCACAGACACAAAGGGGGATGAGGTCAACCCTGGACCAATTCACAAAGGGGCAGAAGCTGAAAGGAATTACTGTCGGTCATGTAACTACATGTCACATTCACCTGATGCTTATAACAAGTCCTGCAAGATATGTGTCATTGTGTTGATTTTATATACAGATTAAAACTTAAGTTTGAATATATATCTATACAATCAGGAAGCAATAGGGCCAGAGTTTGGACCCAGGACAACATGACACTCAATCCCTCCCTAAACTTCTCACCAATCCTTCTTCTTCAGAAGATGGAGGGACTCCTGCCTGGACCATGTGCTTGGAGAGCCCTTGGCCAGGTTGCAAGAGTGCCAATATCTAAATGCCAGTCTGTCTGCCTTTAGAGCCTCATTTCCCTTGGTAGGGACAAGAAGTGACACTTATTCTGGGATGGCAAGGAGAACCTTGGGTGCAATTCTGCATACTGAGAACTGGCCAGGTCTCCCAGATATCACTGTGCACAGGGAACATGCTAAGGGAAGTTGGAGCTGATAGTCCTAGGGGGCTGCCTCAGAGGTAACCAAAGAGCTGGAGTAAGCTTTGGCCAAAAAGAATGCAAATGACCAGGAGATCATTGTCCCAGTAAAAGCAGACCTGTGCATGCAAAGCTCTGGGAACCCTGGCACATAGGAGAGTTCAGGAAAGGATTCTTCCCCGTCCCTCTGGTCTATACACACAGAAGGAGAAATATCATGGGTTTTGATATCAGGCCTAGACCAAAATTCTAGGTTTGCCTCTCCTGTCAGATTATTTTCACTTTGAACCATCATGGAACTACTTTGAGACCCAGTTTCTTCTTCTGCAAAATGGTGATAACAACAGTGACTTCCCAGCACTTTAGCAAGGGATAACGGGAGAGTGTGTGTAGGGTGGCGGGCACACAGTAGGTGTCTTATAAATAGAAGGCTTTGTTCCTCACATTCGGAATAGATAGAATTGCTTCTGTAGGGTTCCTTTTTGCCTTTCTACAGTACAGCAGCTCCCAACAACTTCTTTTGTTCAGTGTTTGCCTTTTAAAAGGATGTTAAGAGTCAGCGTGTGTCCACAGGCTAATTTGCCTTGAGGTGTGCGATGGGCACAGTAATTGCATTGAACAAAGACATGTTCGTGTAGGAGTTCTTTAAAAAGCACTAACAGTTTACCAGTTGTTCCAGTCCAGAGAGAGAGCACATAGCTGCTTCACTAAGCCTTGGACAAATGCCTTGTTCCAGTGTCCCAGAGGTGGGAGACTGTGACATGTTCCAGTCTTTGCAGACACTACTTACTGCATGGTCCTCCTGGAATTTTCCCATATGGCTCCTCTTTCCCCCCACTTTAGCAAACTCAAATCCTGCATCTTTCTTCAAGGCTCAGAACAAAAGCTACCTCCTACCAGAAGCCTCCGCTGATGCTCACCACCTGTGCATGGCCCGTTTCTCTGACCTCTCACAGCAGGTATTTGCATGGTGGGCAGGAGAAGATGTGTCTGAAGGTTGTTCCTGAGTCATGAGGGTGCTTCCTAACACACATAGGACCTGAGGAAATGTATGGGAATTACATATGAAACAAATAAAGGAACAAAATGTAACCAGGAGCCCGAAGCCAAAGTCCACAGGGAGATGCTCTTCTTTGAAAAGGGAAAAAAATGCTATAAATTTTTTACATAGTTCTAGACCCTAAACCTTTCTTGCTTCTGTACCATTAGGGCAAATTCTGCTCCTGATTTTGCACCTGAGTGACCTGAACAAGATATGTCACTTTTTTTCTGAATCTCAGCTTTTCATCATGTAAAATGAAGATTTAAAAAATATATACATACAGAATTCTTGCAAAGATTCCACGGAAATAATATTTATAAAATACCCAGCACATAGTAGGGCCTCAACCAATGTAAGAGACTGCCTCCTGTCCCCAAATGCATCTACCTTTTCACATCATCAGCTGTTACAAACCAGATTTCATTGCCTCAGTATATTTAAAGAGGCTTTTAAAAATAATTATATCAAGAGACACTCAAAATCATTTTCAGTCATTCATCAAAATCTTTGAATAAAAATGAAGAAAAAATAAGGAGAGAAGAAAACTATTTAACGAGGATACATATCAATTACCAAGTGCCAATAGCAGATGCAGCATCTGCAGGTGAACATCTAAGGCAGGATTATGCGTTCAGGACAGAAAGTTCTGTGTCGCTGTGGCTGTTCAGTCTAGGGGAGGACTTGGGTGAGAATCTGACTCCCAAGCTCCAACACCCCAGGCTCAGTCCCTTTGAAAGTGAGGCCTGGGAATCTGCATTTTAATAAACAGATTATTATTTTGCTAGAAAAATCTCAATCTTTTTATTTAAAGGGAGCATTATCTCTTACCATAATGGCCTTCTCAAATTTCTATAGATGGTATCCATAGCCCTGGGGTTGACACTTACTGTATTCATCTTTCACTCATTCACCCTTCAATTCACTCATTCACGAAAACTTCTCAGATGATGCTATACCACCCTTTGAATATTTGCATGTCTATCTTTTTGTAGATAGGAACTATGTATTGCTCATCTTCTATTCCCATTGGCTAGCTCAGTACCTAGAACAAGCCTGGCATCTTGAGACTGTGTTGATTGGATGATCTATATATGGTGGGTGAATGTGGTTGACATCCTGACAATTTTGTTTTATCCCTTATTGATTTATATTATTCCATTCTTTAGAAGTTAGTTAATATCCATTTTTCATTTATTTTGGTGTATGGTGATGGAGGGGTTTTAGATCACCTATTTCGTAGTTTTATACTGGTTTCAGGTTTAGAAACACTGCATTTGTACTTGCATGTCACATTTATAAATGCATACAATTAATGAGCACTATCACCATGAGATAGATATAAATGCACTGGGCTAGATCATGCATAGATAGACTTGGAAAGCGATTGTGACTGAGTGAATGCTTTAGAGTTTACTCTATTGGATTAAAGTCTAAACACATCAGTCATGAATACCAAACAGAGCAGATCTATAAGTCAGAGGCTCTGTCACCTTAATCAGGGAAAATACAAATGAGCATTTCTGCTCCAAAGGTGGAAAAAGATTGTGGTAAGTTTATGCCTAAGTTTAAGTTTTAATACCTATCCGGTGTTAAAGATGCCTTGCGGCTTAGAAAGGTCTGTCTGTGCTTCTAAAGGTTGCACCTCTGCAAATGTACTTGAATTTTATGAAGAAGTGAAAGTGGGGGGGATTCTCTGCTGACAGACAGGGGTGACTGACTGAAATGTGGTTAGCGGGAAAATGCCCGGGAAGGACACTGATGTGCCACTCAGATCCCCTCCAGGAGGGAAGGGCTTCCTCCCAGCACTGCTGCTAGCAGACAGCTCTGCACCAATGGCCCCCTCGGGACTTGCTCTTTCAAGTGGCCTCATCTAAGTTCATCTAATAGCAGATCAAATAGGATGTCAAAGTCACCCCAACTCTAAGACACCCCGAGGGGTTGGCTTAAGCCATCACTGCACCACATCACTACTCCGATTCTCCTTTCCCTCCCTTGCCTTTCCTTGCCTCGTTTTCCTTCTGTGGGCGAAGCTTCCCTGATACACACCCTGCATGTCACTGTCTCTCTCTGAGTCTGATTTTCAGGAGACCTGACCCACTGGCTTTTCTACATTTTGGCCCCTGGAGACAAGCTGGGTTGAATTTCTGTGTCTCCCCACCCAGAGCATGCTCTCTATTGCCTGTGGACCCTTGGCATGTCCACCAGTTGGAGTCATTACCTTATGCCTGATGATTAGTTAAACTAACTAGTCCTGCCTGGGGCAGGGATTTATTCACAGGTGTTTACTGCTCACCTGTGCTTGTGCTAGGCATGAGGTCCGTGGGGATGTTCCTACATACCTCTCCCCTGGCAGAATTCAAGGTGCAACCCTGAGAAAACCCATAGTAATACCTTTTGCTGAAACAGCCACAGTTAAGAGCCAGGGTCAGAAGTGCTAAGCCACAGTGCTTCTTAGCAATGTGTCTCTGGGGACAAAAGTCTGAAAGCCCCACTTTCAGCATGCAACCCCAAAATGGGGATGATTCTTGCATTGAAGGTCTATAGCAAAGACAGGATTCTGAGCTGTGCAAACTAGGGCTGCCTAAGTGTTTCAGCACAGTGCTGTAAATGGAAGGAAGTGCTTTAGTTAAGCCCTGCAATGTTGATGAGGACGATAACAATCACATCTTGTTTGTCTGTAGTGCTTTCTCTCTTTCACCGTGCTTCAGTACCTAGTTGTCTGGGAAGGCTTGGGCATATTCAGCAAGGTCTTATTAGGTAGATAATAATGCGGGGAGAAAAGAGCCCTGGGCACACTGACTCTACTGTCTTGGAGCAGTCCCTGGACTCCACCTCAACCTCAATTTCTCATCTGTAAAATGGGAGTGAGAAGGCTGATGTGCCCGAGCAGCATTGGTGTTCAAGTGGAATTCTATTCATTCATGAGCATTTACTGAGCAATTCCTTTGTGCTAAGCACTGAACCAGGAGTTGAGTATTTAATAAGAAATATTCTTGTCTCAAGGAACTCACAACTTCAGAGAGATTTGGACATGTCAACAAATGGTTATGAAATCATGTTATAAATGCATGAAAACAAAGAGGAGGAGTCCCTGGATCTGCTTTGAGGACAGAGCCTGTGGGCTAAAGGTCCCAGTAAAATTTCTGGTATAAAGTAGAGGCATTTCTTAAAGAAGTAATACGTTCACTTACTTTTCTCCTTGACCACACTACCTTCAAGCACATTCACATACACACTTTTATTTTTTATGACTAGTTTGGTGGCATGTGATGGAAACAAATTTGAAAAGAAAAGAAGAAGAGGACAGGAATGGAGTAGGGAGGAAAAGAAAAAAGGAGGAGAAAATTTGAATCCTACGTTCACTACTTAACAGCTGTGAATCCCAAACAGCTTTGCGTTTCAGTTTTCTCATCTATAAAATGGAAAAGATCATACCTCACTCATTGGACTATCTTTAAAAATTAAAGAATACAGTCTATGCGGGGGGGGGGGATGATATTCATGAAATAGTAGAACTCTGTGGGCAGTAGTAGCAGGGATTGGGTGTGTCAGAGAGAGGGGACAGCAATTGAAACCACCAGCCATGAGGTGAAAGGAAGAATCAAAGAGAATAAAACAGGTCATTTGAGACAGCTGTTCTTCAACATTACAAATCCCCCCCACACACACACACACCTGAATTGAATAGAGAGTACCCGTCCTCCCGGCACCCATCCCTGCTGGTATCAACAAGAGAGGTCAGAGTTGATGGGTGATTCTGGACAGAACCACAAGGGTAGACAACGTTGTTTTTATACAAGAAGACTTCATAGATCAGTGGGCAGAAATAGGGCTGAGATTGAAAGTTAGAAGATGGCCTTAGCTATTTCCAACTATAAATGCTGGGGACAAGTTTGTTCCTTGTGATGTGGCCACCAACACCTTCCTTTAAAAAAGGTGAAGTTCTCAGAATGCAGCAGTGTTCTGAATTGGGCCATTGGAAATGCTGCCTCCTTCCTGGGGACAGAGCTCGGATGAGTTGGTGTTTGTTTAGGGAGGACAGTCAGGTGGGGAGGGAATGCAACTCACAGCCTGTGAAGAAGGTTGGAGAGCTGATGGAGTTGGGCAGTCACTGCCTAGACATTGTGAAGTTCCCCAAGATCTCCTTAAGGACAGCATGGTTGAGAACCACCTGTCTGGAAGCTCTTGGGAATCCAGGGTCATCAAATAAGAGCATTTGGAGGAGCAGCATGAAGGCTTGGTCCGGACGTTTAACCCAGACGTTCATTGAGAATCTGGTCCCAGCAGCTTCTCAGATAGGACTTTGGTTATGATGATGAAACCCAATTTTAGAAGGCAAAGTCCACAGAAGATAAGATGCTCTTAGACAGCATCATGTCCCTTTCTAGATACTCAGGCCGACTATTCTCATGGCTGTTCATAACCATGTTGAGGTCATTTAATGAATGGCAAAAATGCCCCCAGGTACGTATTTAAATAGTATGCAATTTTTTTGCAGCAGCAGTCATTCCTCATAGTGGTCTTAGTGCCTCTATAAGGAGAAAAAGCCCCTCAGCCATGATTAATCTCCTGGGAAATGTTTGTTCAGAAGCATCTCTTCATCCCCGAAACCTCAAAGAGCCCCATACTTGTACCGATGAAGTCTCCTTTTTAAAGGAAAATAAAAATTTAAAAAAAAAACTTGACTGAGCTGATTTTCAGAGCAATTTTTCATCTCAATGGCTTTGAACCCCTGTGCAGAAGATTCCAAGAGGGTGGAATTGGTGGGTGTGTTACCACCACCTGTGTTTTTAAAGTGAAAGGGTGGAAAGCTTAGTGCTGTCAAAACCCCATTTTTTTTTTATTTTTGCAAAGAGTGAAAATATGGTTTTACTAAGAGTATAAACCAAATTGAGCCTCAAGACTAAAGAAGGTTTGCTTTATTTTGGAAAGCACCTTAGCAGTCGTGCACTTTTTAAAAGCGGAGAAAAGCTGAAAGAGTCTTTATACTGTATTTTATTCTTCCTTCCCATGCCATTTATCATTTGGGCATCTACTGGATGAGGAAAGAACTTTTGGTGAAAAATCTAACCTCAAATCTGTTTGGTAAAGGATTTCATACTATTCTTTTTTCTTATCTTTGCTTTCTACTGAAAAGCTGCCAGGAAAAGTAGGGACAAAGGCTTTTTTTTCCCCCAGGAGATCTGTGGCTGATTCAGGGTGCATGCATAGAATCTGTTAGCATGCAGTTGTGTTCCATCCATCTGGGAAAGGGGCAATGTGCTTAATAAATTAATATTCTGCAGTCTCATCTCCCCTTCCTTAAGGGTGTTAAGCAGCAGTTTTGCCATAGCTCAGAATGGTGAGGAAAAACAACACCCAGTACCTGGAAACAATACTGTTAAACAAAGAACATGGACCAGATTTGGGTTCAAATCCTGGACTGTGCCACTTTTTAACATAACTTCTCTGAGCCTCTCCTTATCTATAGATTGGGCATAATGACAACAAAGTTTCTGCAGGGACTGATGAGGACCACATAAGGTAATGCACACACAGTAACTGGTTCTTCTCCTTTTAAGATATTTTTTTGAATTTTTATATTTAAATGAATACATTTTAACTGATATGCAAAAGCATAAAAATTGTACATATTAATGGGGTACAATGCATTGTCTCAATAGACATGTACATGGTGCAACATTTAAATCTACTGATGACTATAATGTGATATATATATATATATATATATATATATATATATATATATATATATAGCACCTGTTTCTCTTGTCTGGTGCAGAGTAGGTATGAAGGACATTGTATGTCGTCTTAGTATGTTTTTATTTTATATTATTATGTCTACTTGCATTTTGCATTCTTCACAGAGTACTTTCACATAGATATCTCATGAAATCTTTGAGTTAATGCAATGAGAACATATGATTTTAAATTTAAGGGGGAAAAAGGCTCACCAATTGTCCCTCGCACAGGCTATATGAAAAAATAAGCCCATGAAACAAAGAGGTTCCAATTACCAGTGCTGAGTCCTTTTCAGGAATTAGGAGATGGGTGTGGCAAGGTTCTGAAAGAAGCTACTTAGCTTTACATGGTAGCAAAACTCTTGAGACCCATAGCCTCTCCCGACAGAGAGCATTCCATAGGTCTGAGCCAGGTGGAACAGACAATGAATAGGGTCCAAAGTTGGCCCTGACCTGAAAGTTTATAACCACTGCTCCAAATTACAACAGCAAAAGCAACAAGAGAACAAGTCCACATACCACCCACTCCATTGCTTCAAATACACTCAAGTGTAGAAAGGGAACAAGATTATTCACCTTTGTACAATTGGTACAAAATTTATAATCTGCAATGCAGAAATAAGAAGATTAAAGAGAGGCTAAGGTTGAAACTGCTTTTGTGGTTGTTTTTCAAATAGGCCTGTGAATCCAGGCTGGGGATGTGGCTCAAGCGGTAGTGTGCTCGCCTGGCATGCACGGGGCACTGAGTTGGTCCTCAGCACCACATAAAAATAAAATAAAGATGTTGTGTCCACCAAAAAAAATAAAAAATAAAAAATAAAAAAATAGGCCTGTGAATCCCACTTTTAAGTTTATTGAATAAACTTTTGTCTCCTAGCACATTTGTGTTTATAATGACCTGTATAAAGGGTTGCTCCCAGATAGACTTTTTATTCAAATCAGCTATACCAGACACAGAGAAATACTCTTTTTAAAAGTAGCTGGGTAGGCCGGGCTAGATGGCACAGGCCTTTAATCGCAGGGACTCAGGAAGCTGAGGCAGCAGGAGTGCGAGTTCAAAGCCAATCTCGGCAACTTAGCAAGGCCCTAAGCAACTTAGTGAGACCCTGTCTCTAAATAAAATACCAAAAGGGCTGGGGATGTGGCTCAGTGGTTAAGCACCCCTGGGTTCAATCCCTGGTACCAAAAACAGCAGCAACAAGAAACCAGTAGCTGAATAAAGAAGATATTTAACTTGATAAATTAAGTTGAGGACAGTTGAGGTTTGGGAGCTTCCCTTATCCCTCTTTAGAATAAACGCACAATGTCTTTTCAGCTTGATGCAAGAAATCCTGCTGGGCTTTGATTGCTCTTGCATTGTGTCTGTAGATCTATCTGGTAAGAACTGACCACTTAGCAATGTTCCCACTTATCCTGGGAACATGGTGTGTCTCTTCATTCCTGTGGATCTCCCTTGATTTTTTTTCTTAAACTTTCTCTTAGTTTTCAATGTGTATATCCTTTGCATGTTTGGGTGGACTTCTACCTGAATGTTTCTTTTCTTCTGTATCATTGTATAAATAAGAGAGAAGGAAAGAAAAGCAGGGCTGTCATAACTTACCTCCGTGGAAAGGGCTGTTGCATGAAAGATGGGTTAGGTGAGCCAGGCCAGCTGCTTAGCAAAGGGCCCAGGGTGAGGTCCCATCTCTCTTGTCCTTTCAAACTCCGTGTTGGTCCATTCAGTGAGTGGAGTTAAAAGGTCTTAGATCCATGTGGTGGTTAAATCATCAAGCCCTCAGCAGACCTGGCTTTGGATCTTGACCCTGCCATATACTAGCTGTGTGTTCTTGGGCTTGTCTCTGGCTCTCTCTGATCTTCATTTTCCTACACTACAAAGTGGAGATGATACAAAGTTGTAACTTGGCCAGAAACCCCTAGCAAGTGCTCAATAGACATTAGTTATTTTTGATGCCAGGAGGAAGATGCTAGGGAAGCCTAAAGAACTTTCTGATCATGCTGATCTAAGGCTAGAACATGCTGGCTATAAGGAGGCAAGCCTCCCATCCCAGCCAGGATGGCACAGGAGAAATCAGGTGTCCCCAAGAGTGACTCCTGTGTTGGG
This sequence comes from Spermophilus citellus, assembly GCF_964194105.1. NCBI lineage: Eukaryota > Metazoa > Chordata > Mammalia > Rodentia > Sciuridae > Spermophilus > Spermophilus citellus. Next base: position 17,045,269 of record NC_138185.1, read on the forward strand.
GTACTATAATCCACCCTCTGTGGTCTTAGAAGCAGGACCAGTTCCCAGGATTGCTCAGTTTCCTACGTTACTGGACCCCCAGACACAAAGATCTTGAAGCAGTAGATTGAAATAGTATTTCTGTAAAGACAAATGCAGAGCAGACTTATCTTTCCATCAGCTTCAGTTTATGATTGCCCATTAAATTCAATTGCTTTCTTTAGGAGGCTGGTGTTGGGACCCGTCATCTCTAACCCAGTGCCATCCATTCTAGCTTTCCCCAGGAGTGCAAACAGACCAGCCGCCTTCCTAGTGTACACTAATTAATTTATCTCATGCTTGTGATTTTACGGCGCTTAAGTGCTGGAGCATTTCTGTTTATTCTTCTCCCTGCAAAGCACCTCACAACGCAACAAGACCATGAATCTCCATTGCCAACGCCGTCTGTCTTGGGCTGGAGAACAGCCCGCCGGCTGCCTGATGTCTTGCTGGCACTACCTCTTACAGCCAAAGTAACACATCCATTAATTTATCCTTAATGACATTTTGACATTCCAATCAGTTCATCAGATGTTCCTTTTGCAAGACTTCTCCCGCACGGCCGGGCCAGGGTGCCAGGCCACTCCTGATACATAATGCATGAGGCCCGTGCGCTGCTCAGTACCTTTGATAGACACACATGTCTACTACTCTAAGTCTGGATTTTGCTAATAGCTCTGGCTCCCCCAGCAATCCACACTGATGCCTTCAGAGCTGTTTTCTTCTGCACTTCCAGCTTATTGTGCTTAGAGGAAGATGGTCAATGCCACACACATAGCAGTGCTATTTGGAGGAAGTAAGGTATATCAATCCCCTGCCACACCCAAAGGGCTCAGAGAAGCTTGAGTCCCAGTAATCCAAAAGGACCTGTGACAAACTCTAAATTTCATCTTTTTCTCTGCTACTACTTAGAAATAAGATTCACAAAGACATTCTGATAACTATAATGGATATCAAAGAAGAAAGGAAAATGGTGCTTAATCTCCTCAATCGAACATATCAGCCATCCACACATAGATGCTCTGCCTCCTAGTTGTAATCACAATGTAGACACAATTTTATTTTCCAGCTTTTTTAACACAATGTAATCCAGTTCACATTTTTTTCCATGTTGTAACATAGTTTTCATTTTTAATGGCTCTCCATCATTTTAATAGCTGCATAATATTCCATCCAGGGGATGCACTATAATTTACTGAGCTGGCTCCCTATTGTTAGACATTTATGAGGCTGTAACTGATCGTTTGCTATTAAAGAGAAGCACCAGAGGAGGGTGAGGGAGAAAATGGGCTCCGCAGACTGAAGAACAGGGCTCAAATCCCACCTGTTCCCTTTACCTGTTTTATGAGTTTAGGATTAAGGCCCCTGGGCCTCAGATTTTTTTTTTATCTATATAAAAAGAAAGAAAGAATCACCATCTGGTGGTGGTATTATAAAGACTGGAGCTGGTTTCAAGGTACCAACCACATGAAAGTGTCTATGAAATGTTAAACTATGACATTTGTATGTATATACTAGTGGTAGGGGGAATCTTCCTCCCACCCTAGGGACATTTGGTAATGTCTAGAAGCATTTTAGATGTCACTCCTGGGAGTGGTGGGAGCACCTTGCACCTGGCGGATAGAAGTCAAGGATGCTACTAAAAATTCTGCAGTGCACAGGTCAGCTCCCTGCCTACATATAACAAAGAATTATCTTGTGCACAATATCAAGTGCCTAAGTCGAGACTCTTGCAAATCTGAAGCATTTCCAGCCTTTCCTGCATGACATATGTATATCGCTTTATCGTTTACTTAGGATAAAGTCCCAGGAAAATAGGATCCTGGGTTAAATGGTACCTGTGGTGCTAAGAAACTTTAGGGAGAGCAGATTGGATTAGGATGGAAGGAAGGTTTCAGGTGAAGAAAAAACAGCAGAGAGGTATGTGTTCCTTTCTGGTGCCGGGGCTGAGGCTCCGCGGACCTGCATTCTTAAAGTAGAGTATCCAGCATCAACTAAGAAGGTGGATATACAAATTTTCTCGTCTTATCCTAGCTTTCCTAAATGGGAAATGGTGGTTGGAGCCCAGTGATCCCTGTTTCAACAACCCCTCTAGGTGATTCTGTTGCCTGCTCAACTTGGTCAGTCATGGCTACACACCCTCTGCAGAAGAAAGCGATCTTGTAGAACAGCAAGGAGGATCTGTTCAAGCGCTTTCTGCAGAAGGAGATGTAAAGGGTTGAATCAAAGCCACAGGAAAGCTCAAATATGGGACAGAGTAACAATAAAGGAATTAAAGTGTCACTCACTTGCTCACTCATTCAATACACATGTTTAATGCTCTTACAATATTGTGCCAAGTGCTTAACTAGGTAGTAGAGTAAACAAGAATAGAACTAATATGTATTATGTCCATCTCCATAGAGGGAACTGCACTCCTGGGTTGGGCTGCCTGCAGAGAGTTCCTGGTATAGAATTGGCCAGTCAAGGACTGGAAATCTTCTGGCTGGGTGTGTTGCAGGGGTATCCAGCTAGGGTAGGAGGATGACTTGGAAGACCCCAGAGACCTTTCCAGCCCCAATAATCCAAGATTCCATACCTTGACCTGAAATCAAGTGTCCAAGCATCACTAGGAGGAGACATCTGCTCAGCTGTCTGGTTTAGCTCATGATCATAAGCTCAAGTGTGGATGGAGCAAGGGGGCTGGGGGCACAGGGAGAAAAAACAGTTACTTTGGTTCCCTGAGTGTTCCTGTCAGGAAGAAAGTCAAACACAAAACTCAAGTCAAAATTAAGGCAAGGAAAAATGATGCAGATTGCTGTGGTGAGGAAGACAGAACTACATGTGTCGAGCAGCTTTTTATGTCAAAGACCATTCTGGGGAATCATCACTTATTATTTCCAATCAGCACAGTAAATCTCCAGACTGGGCTGTGTCAAGTTCTATTCTATCAATGAGGAAACTGAATCCTATAACCTCAGAGATGGAAACTTGATCATGAACACACAGCTCGTGAGATCCAAATCAGTCCAGGGCCAGAATCAGTGGTATTTCCAGAGGACTAAGAGCAGAGGGGCTGTCTGTCTTAGCCCAGGGTTCAGAGCTGGGTAGCCTTGAGATGCTCAGGGCAGCTCCCTCTTTCTGAACCACAGATTCTGGGCCTTTCCCACGAGGCTCTGCTTCCGGGCCCCAGGAGCAGTGTGGCCATGTGACCTGTGGGAGAAGAGCTTCTGTCTGTCATAGCCCTCTGCTATGCTGGATCCCCTGCTAGCTCCAGAGCCTGTCCAGTAGCATCTACTATGCTCTTAAGGGAAAGAGCATGCTATGTACAATGTAGGAGAATACATCCAGGCAAGAAAGAGAGAGGCAGAGACAGAGAGGCAGAGGCACAGGTATGGGCAGAGTGATGGAGGTGATTGGTGGTGTCAAAGGTCCTCTGGCCCTTCATTCAGTTGTGATAAGATTTGCTGCAGCTGTTTCTATCACTTTGCCATTCTGGGGGGTGCACAGAGAAGCCCCAAGCTAGAGGTCTAAGGGTACAGAGGAAAAGGACTCACAGCTCTGTCCCAGAAAGGGTACCCAACAGAAGCAGTGAGCAGACAGGATACTTGGTGGGCATGAATGTGAGCTCCCTGCAATTGTGTGTGTGTGTGTGTGTGTGTGTGTGTGTGTGTGTGTGTGTGTGTTTGCCTGGGGGAGGGGAGGGAGCCAGCTGAGAAAGCTTTGGAACAATATTGGATGTATTGTGGATGTTTGGCTGAGTGTGACACGACAAGGAATCTTACAGACACTCAGAAGCTTGACTGCCTGGGTTTGAACCCCAGCTCTGCTTCTGGAAGCCTTGGTGACTTTCTGTGAATCACTTTCACTCTCTCTGCCTCATTCCATCATCTGTGAAATGGTGACAGCACTGCTGTGACCTCATGGAGTTATTAGAATTAAAGCACTGCCTACATTGTGTTTGTCAAAGCCTTAAATCGTGCCTGACATGGGGGAAGTGCTCTGTAAATGTTTATTAAATAAATGAAATAATTATGATGTATTGACATGGCTCTAGTTTCCTCAGGCTGCTATATAACAAAGTACCACCAACTGGGTGGCCTGAAACAACTGAAGTGTATTTTCTCCCTGGAGACCAGAAGTCCCAAGTCAAGGCTAGGGTGGGAGAGTCCTTCTCCCTCTGGCACTCGGGGTAGAATCTGCTACCCCTTCCTAGCCTTTGGTGGTGGCTGTCAATCTTGGTATTCCTTGGCTTGCAGCTGTATATCTCATATCTCTGCCATTATTGTCACATGGTCTTCTCTATCCAAACTTCTCTTCAGACCCTAATAAGTTCTTCTTAACTTGGCTACATCTGCACAGGCACTATTTTCAAATAAGTTTACCCTCACATATACCAGGGATTAGAACTTTGACTTATCTTTTGCAGGAAGGTAGTGGGGAGGGACAGAGTTCAACCTACAGGAGTAATTTAAAAAGCATCCGTTCTTGCCGTGGTCCATGATCTAATTTGGTGAGATAGTTGGAGCTCTGAGCCTGGTACCCAGGCGACCTTCTGGTGTTATATTTTCATTAATGAAGCCTGATTAAGATTCTTCACTCGTTCAGACCACCTGAAGAGTGAGTCCATCCCAAATTTTGGATGCATTAGAAAATTGCCTGCACAGCCTATTGATCACTGGAGTTTCTGATTCCATGGACCAGGGATGGATGGGGCCCATGAACTTGCAATTGCATTGCTAATATGTTCCTAAGTAAAGATGGTGCTGCTGGTCCAGGGCCTACACTTGGAGAACCACTGTTCTAAGTCGATGGTGCTCAGGCTTGTGACTGATTATAATCACCTGGGGAACTTCTAAAAACCAGGCCACACCCCAGACCAATTAAATTAATTAGAATCTCATCAGTCATTTGTGACCTGCACAATTGACTTGAACAGCCAAGGTCGAGAGGCATGTCTACAATAGATTGTTTGGGAGAAAAGTCCTGCAGGTCATCTACCTTAAAGGATTCATGTTAAATAATGTGGTCATATAAATTAAAGTGGCAATGTCTTAGATTGAAAAGATGGTCATATCAGATGTGCATGCCTTGGGCAAAGTGTTTTGCTAGCAACATACCTTTGAATCCTTACAGCCACCTCAAGGGAAGTTCTACCATCACCTGTATCCCGCAGTTAGGAGAATACTGACATGGAGAGGGATGAGTAACTTGCAGGAGCTCCCACAACCAGTCTATACGGAGCCAGGGTTGGTGCCAGACTTTCTGGCACCAAAGCCCATGTGTCAACTGCTATACTACCCAGCCTCCTCAAAGGAAAGTGGTGTGTGTTCCTTTAGACCCTGCACAGGTTCATGTTCTCATTCAAGCATTGACCCTGACCTGACATAGCCCCGAAACCTCTGCTTCAATTACAGTGATTCTGAGTTCGTGGGGTTATGAGGTTTTACTGTGTTTATAAGAGACTAGAGTCGTGTGTACCATGGACTGATGGTGCACTTCTAATCCCATCCCTGGAAGCAAGGTAGAGGAATGCTGGAATAGCTGTCCTGAGGAGCAGGCACAAGCAGAGCGTGGTCCTGGGGCTCCCCCCCCCCCGCCCCGTGCTGTGCTTCCTTGTCCGGGCCTCAGTTTCTTCTTCTGTAAGGTGAAGGGATGGCGCAGTTCCCTCCCCGTTGTGATGTGGGTAACTGCAGCTAGAATCCAGTCATGTTGACACAGATCATCCTGGCTGCGGAGCACACAGGCCTCCTTCTGAAAGGGGTGGAGCCACAGTTATGTTTGCTTTGTCCGCCTCCTCTGGGATGAGATACTTCCCTGGCTCCAGGTTCAAGTCTTCCCCGTTTCCCAAGAAAGTCTGTCTAGAGATGCCAGTGGAGGATGAGACAGAGGAAGGGCCAGGAAGGAGAAGACTGCCTGATCCATGTCTCCCCAGGAAAGTGGGCATGGCTCTTCTCTTCTAGGGAGAAACCTTGGGCAGAACCCCCAGGACTCCTTCCAATCTGCTGGGTCCTCCCATTCCTAGCCCAGAACAGTTTTGAGGGGTTTTCAGAATCTGGATGCTGGAATCCCCCTCTACCTCTTTTCCAAATAGTTCTCTGTTCTCTACTTGAATTCCTCCAAAGACAAGAGGCCCGATACTTCCGAAAGGCTGAACAGGGCAGGACTCACGTCTGGCTTCTCCCACGAGGGTCTCCTTCTGATGTCCACTGGGGCACAGTAGGTGTCCATTTACTAACTGTCCAACAAATGAATTAGCAAGAAGGAGAAAAATACAAACTTTTTGGAAGAGATGAAGACATGGAAGAGAAGGGGGAATTTCAATTGGGCCTTAAAAGGTGAAGAGAAAATTACAAAAGAAAAAAAAAAATTTTAAAGTTGGGAAGGGCTATTCGAATGTTAGGCACTTTCAAAATGAATCAAGGTAGTTGAATGTTGCTAGAAATTCCTACCTGTGCCAAGCCAACCTCGTCCTAATTCTGGCCCCTAGGACCTCACAGCCAGATGTGGGATGAGAACTTCCCCCAGTATTCCCTCCATGAGAAATACCCTTCGATGTTTCAGACGCCTCCTCTTGTAGCGTGATTCCAGGACACTTCGCAGCCCTTCATTCCTCTCCCCTAAGCCATTCCACCTGCCCGATCCCCTGTGAAAAGAGATGCTCAGAATAAATCACAGGACTCAGGGTCCACCGGGGCACATCCTCTGCCTCCTGCCCCTTGCTCAGCTAACAAGCAGAGGTCAAAGAAGCCCCAGAGCAATCCATGAAAGGGGAGAATGCCAAGAGCTGCCGCCACGTCACATCGTCCCCACCTGTCAGGAGCAGTAAACTTTGGATTGCTATGTCTTAAAACATCCTTCAGCTCTGGAAATGTTCCTGCAGAGGAATAAATAGGCTTGTGCATGTTCGCTTTTTACCAGCTTTTGGTACCCCCTACTGGTGAAATGGTGTGACCCACAGAATCTCAGAACAGCTAGAGAAAAAATTCCAAGTTCAGAAGGTAATAATAAGTACTTGAGTCTTGAAGGCCCCGAGGAGTCCATCCGATCATCCCATGAGTTGTGTGATCACTTTATGAGGATTTTTTTTTCAGCATTTTATACCTATGGATATTCTGTAGGCTGGGGGGGGGGGTGGAAATTCTGACATCTGTGAACATTCCATTAATTCTGCAAACATTTCCAGAAGAAAATGCTAAGTTATTAATTAAAAATATTCCTAGGTAGCAATATTCCAGGGTAAAAACTGATTTTTATGTAGCTTTTTTTCCCCTTTTCTTTCCTTGCACGTATCTGCTTTTTAAGTGGTTATAATTTGTGTCCAGAGCAGTATGGCAATCCTCTACACTTCAAATCATAGACTTTTAAATATAAAAGTGTGCAACAAATCTATTGAACACTGGCTCTGTGCCAGACACCTAGCAAGAAACTGGAGTAGGTGCAAAGAGTCAAAAGCCCTTCTCCCAAGTGGTCCTGGCCCAAGTGAGTGAGAGAGTGGAATTACTGTAACTTGAATAGAGTGCTCAGCTGACATGCACCTGAGACTCCCTGATGTCCTGTCAGGTCCCAATCATGTTTGAGCTCTCTCAGAGCATCAGATATTTCTTCCTGGCCTTCTCCATTTTTTTGCGATTGTATATTTCAGCATTTATCTGTTCAATGCCTGTCCTTGCTGTTAGTCTCTGGGTTCTGTGAGGGTCAAGGTCAAGAATATATGATCTTCTTAATGTCTAGCAGAGACTGATACACATACATGCTCAGTAAATATTTGCTCAATGGATGAGTCAGCCAAGAGCAGGAAATTACAATTCTATTAGAGAGGAGCAGGGCAAAGCCCAAAAGAGATCTGACATTTGAATAACACTGAGACTTGGAGGATGAGGAAGAGGTGGTCCTTAGAAAAGAAGGGGACTCCGGAAGGAATAATTGTATTGAGTATTGGGTGTGTGTGTGTGTGGTGGGGGGGTAGTTGATGTGTCCTAAAAGGTGGTATGTGTGGAACAGAAGCCTAAGTTTAAGTCTACAATGTAGTTTTAGGGTCTTGTATACCCTATTCACAGGTTTGGGTTTTCCTCTCTCTTTGAAGGGGGATAAAAAAAGAGAAGTGGGATAAATTAAACTCTTTTTGGTACTGGGAATGAATACCAATTTTCCTGTGTTACTGACAGTATTTTTAATACTTAAATTTTGGATTCTGAAGGAATAGATAGTGCCTCACGCTAGATTTCCTTGCCTTCTTTATGAACTCCGTTTCCACCTTGTAGTTGTGTTCACCTCCTGCCAAAGCCCCTGGGCAGCATTCTCCTCACCGCGATCATGCAGGAGCAGTCAGCTGTGGAATGCACATGAAGGACACTGCTGTGGCTGGGCCTAAAGGTCCACGAGTTAAAGGCTTGGATTCAAGAGCAGTGGTATTGGGAAGTGCTGTGGGCCTTGAAGAGTGGGACCCGGCGAGAGGTCCTTAGGTGGTTGGAGGTGGCCTTTAAATGGGCTTTGGGCAGCTTGGCCCATCCAGTTGTTCTCTTTGTTTCCTGGCTCGTGAGTTGAGCAGTGTGCTCCACCACCCGCATCCCCTGACGTACCTCTCCTGCTCAAGGTTCAAAGCAATGGGGCCACAGAAAGAGCCTTCAGAACCACGAGCTGAAATAAACCTTTCCTCTTTGTAACTTAATCATCTGAGGTATTTCATTATAGTAATGCAAATCTGACTAATGTACATGTCATGTCTGAAGTTTTACAACTCAGCTTTCTGACTTTTAAATATCTACATGTTTCGGAGAGGCTCTGATTTTTATTGTTTTCGATATAGGTATGCTGAGCTACCCAAACATTTCTATAAAATGCCATTTTTCATAGAATCTGTGAGACCTTTTTGTTATTATTATTCCTTTGGAAACCAATGATTTGTGCCCAACACAACCCTCTCCATATTATTTTACCCTGAATAGAATGAGATTGGTTAGGAGCTCTGCCCCAGAGGAAATACCAAGCGTCTGATACATACTCATTTATAGTTTTAAAGTTAATTCTCTTATCGGATTTTCTTTTTATTTCCTGCTGGGGGAATGTGAGCAGAGCTCAGATAGAGGCAAAGGATATGCTGTATATCTTTTCAAATTTATGATTAAGAAGGTCACATATACATTTTTAAACACACACCTTTTTGATAATAAATGAAGAATAAAATTTTGAAATGTCATCAGGAGCAGAATTACTCACTTTTCTTTCCTTGGCGCCCGCCCTGCCTGTTGATTGTCTGCCAGTGGTGAGAAGGGGCCCTCCCAGGCAGTGATTCACTGGTTGTTTTTCTGTCTGCTGAATAGCTGCATGGGAAGAACAGGGTGCCTGTGGCCAAAGCATTGCAACCAAAAAAAAAAATGTGTTTCTACTCTTGAGTGCCCTTCTTTCCCCGGGCCAATTTTGAAAAAATAAATGAAGAATTCCATGGTAGGCTGCATTTGTCTTGAAATTATGGCCAAAATGGGGGAAGGAAAAGCTTTTCTCTCCTTGGTCTGAATTCTCAAGATTCACTCTCTACCTTTCTCTGCTCTGCTTTCTGCTTCCAGAGCACATTCTGCAGGGACTCCCTCCAAGGGGTGCTTCACCATCTCTGCCTCATAATTGGGCTCAGCTAGTGATAACTGCTGTATGGGATCAGAGGGAGAGGGTTGGGTGCAGTCAGGACACCTTGGCCTCTGGTTTCTTCCTAGAGGTCACCTAGCACTGGCAGAACCCCTCAAAAGACAGCCTAGGCTCTTGTCCAGTGTCTCCCCTTTACAGTTCCCTTCTTGTGCTTCCTCTACTTGTTCTTCTGATCCACAGGTGACAAACGGCTCTCGTGTGTGTGTGTGTGTGTGTGTGTGTGTGTGTGTGTGTGTGTATGCGTGTATAAAACTTTTTTTACATTGGGGTTCCCTGCATTCTTTCCACTTTTGCCAGTCACCCTTTTTATAAATAGATGCTCCTCAAATCATCCCTGTGTGTGTGTGTGTGTGTGTGTGTGTGTGTGTGTGTGCCATCTGTCATTCTCTGGTGTCTACACCTAGATCAGGGACCCAAGTTTTAAGGAGTTTACTACCAAACTGGAGTTGATATTGTATGAGCTCTAAAATACTTTTGCATCTAGGTTTATCCTTTCTTTGAATATCACCTCTCATTGGGAGATCATTACCTCTTGAAATGCCCTATTTTATGAGCAGATGGATTCAACTTGGGAAAATTATTCCCTATTTTGCACCGAGTCTGACCTCTTTGGACACCTGTTCTTTCTGCGTGGCTATAGGAATAACCACAATTGAATTTGATGCCAGGTCCTGTGAAAAATGGAGCAAGAAGCCTGGAAAAATTAATCCTCAAGATATTTAATGTTTAACCTAGAGCTTTTCGTGTGATTAGAATAGAATGACAACATTGAGATGCATATGTGTTGAGAAAACCCAGAGAGACCATGTTGACTTTTTAGAAATATTTGAATAACTGTTATATGCAAGAAGCATTAGTCATATTTTTAGATTTCTAATGAAATATCTAATACCTATCAGTTAAAATTTAAGGGAGGTAGATTTTTAATCCATAAAAGAGGAACTCCTTAACCTTTCAGTTCCCTGGTGAGGAATCAAAGTCTCCATCCTTTGATATAATTCAGGGGGAGACAGTATTCCACAGTGGGGCTGTTGGAAAGGGAATCCAGACACTGAAATGCAACTCAAGTCTTCATAAGAACAGCAGCTTCCAGGCATGGAATGCTCCCCATGTGCCAGGCACCGTGCTTTGTGTGTTTTATGAACCATCTCATGTATTACAATGCTGTAAAGTTAGTTTTGCCACAATGTACAGAGGAAGGGTTCAGGTTTCAAAGAGATGAAAGAACTTGCCCTGGGTCATGCAGCTGGCAGGCAGCAGAGGTAGGATACAAACCAACATCTGCCGGATGTCAAAGTCAAGAGTTTTGCCCTCCGGTGGTTGGTGTCAGAATCACCTGGGAACTGGGTGGCCCTACAGAGGTCCAGGCTCTATCCTACATTCATGAGCCTGAGCCTCTGTGTACTTTTTCTCAGGTGACTGAGAGGCCAGACCAAACCTGGGCTCTTCCTCCTCTAAAGGAGAGTGGAGGTGGCATCGTACAAGTCTCACTGACTTTGTGCGCATGGTTTGGATAAGGCGGCATGCGTTCACGCTTCTATTACATGGAATCTACTAGTTGTTATGGAGGACTTAGCTCTATTCCACCTTGACAGTGGAGGGCCTGGCTTAGCTTTATTTCTGGAAAATAAGCCAAGCGTGATAGTAGAGGAAGGCAGGCAGGGAAGGAGGGTAATCTATTTTTCCAATGCTTTATTTCAACTGGCACCATCTGACTGTGATTTTTTCCCTTGCACATGTCCCAAAGGAAGCTGGCCAAGAAGCAGAAGGAGACACAGAGTGGAGCCCAGAGGGAGATGGGGCCTGTGGCCTCTGCGGACAAACCCACCACCAAGCTCAGCGCCAGTCGCAATGATGAAGGCTTCTCCTCCAGTTCTCAGGACGTTAACGGATTCAGTAAGTTGACTCCACTAAGGGGAAGGTGATATCTAGGTCCGGCATGACCCTGGTACTTCTGCTGTGGACCCCTCACAGTGCTCAGGTATTGTGAGACCCTGAGTCAGGATGCTTCCCTGGGATGGTCCAGGAGGAGGTTCTCCCCTGCAGAGCCCTGGGGCAGCCCCTTCAAAGGAGAAATGGAGTATTTAAGAATATACCCCAAAGTAGAAAGAAATGGGACGAAGTCATCCTAACTGCTTGTGGACCTAAATAGAGATGGGTTAAAAATGATAATAGTAAAAAAGGAGGAGGAGGAAGAGGAGGAAGAGGAGGAGGAGGAGGAAGAGGAGGAAGAGGAGGAGGAGGAGGGAAAAGGAGGAAGAGGATGAGGGGCCCTTAAAGAGAAAAATATGCCACTATGAACT